>NC_047653.1:17750370-17838673 GCF_902201215.1 Prunus dulcis | reverse complement strand
TTGTTTATATTTTTCAAATTCTAGATAAGTTGTTGTGTTGTGTTTGAAGTGTTCATAGAACTCACATGTAAATAGGGATTTACCCTACTTCTTGTAATGGTTGTATTGTATAGCACTTTCCAATTATAAATACAAGGGCTCCATCATACTGATGGATCAATTGAGCCAAATCATTCTTTTGTGGTTTTTAAGTTTTACAATTCCATGTTTAAATCCATTAGCCAAAGAATAAATTTTACAAATTCTAGAACATTAATTTAAATTATTTTAAATTCCATCATTTATGAACACTTTTAAATTTCCTCATCCAAACACTCCATAAGTACCTACGATCTTCTCGGGAACATTTCAACATCGGAATATTTTTTTTTTGGTGCCAAAGTTACAAGTTTGGGGGGGGGGGGGGGGGGGGGGGATTTTCTTACACACACAGCCATGGGAGTTAGAACCTAAGACCATAGGTCTAATGTGGGATTTGGGATTTAAGGTATCAAAATCTCCACCCTTTAGGAATTGGTGTCCTCATCAAGTTTACTTATCCAATAGGCTGGCCTTTCAGATATAAGACACAACATTTTACCTCATAGTGAGGAGCTACCTTTCTTTGATTCTTCATGACCATGACCATGACTGATGAGTACCACATATAGGTTGGGTTGTCCTTTAATACTATTTGTAACAAGCCAAGACTTCATCCAAAAGACCCAAAGTTGACTTTTCGGTTCCCAGATCTTACTAAAGTACTCAACATTTTCCTAACATAGTTCAAATATTTGGATGACTCTAGCAAGTTATATTGGACATGTAAATCATAAACAACATGATTTGATCAGTTAACGGATTTGCTCGTGAGAATCTAATTCAATCCAGTTCAAGATTTTTTTAATTAGTAATTTTGAATTGAATTAAAGGGGGCCATAAACTTATTCTCATTTGGGTTTCTCTATCGCTACGCGAGGACAGGCACGTTATGAAATACAAGCAGCCGGATTAAATTCAAGCATGGCTAGAGTCCTTGAGGCCGTTTCGAGACTGAAAATGCTTAAAAGGGATAAGAGATTTGAACACGGCCGGACTACTTAGCTGAAGAATGTTGCCCAGTTTTATAGCTAGAGATGCGGCCGGGTTTTATTGGAGTCGCAGCTGGGATTTTTCTGCAAAATCACGGCTGGATGGAGCTGGCCAATGTTTGGAGCTGTTAGAGAGGCCTGGGCTTGTGAGAAGGCAGTTGGGCCACGTGTGGAGCGGCTGATATTGCTGGATTGTAGCAGCCGGGTTTTGCTTCGTGCTGGGCTGGAGGCTTGAAGAAGCCGGCTGGAGCTAGGCTGCCGGGTTTTGGAACTTTGGGGCCTGCGTGAACACGGCTAGAGTTGGGGTTTTCACGGCCGAAGGAACTGGGGTTCAGCGGCCGGAGCTGTTGGAAGATCACAACCAGGTGTCTTGAATTGTTGCAGCTGGGCCTTTGAGTTGGGAGTCTTGAAGCTTTGGCGATCTTCCAGTAGTTCCGACATCGAATTCCAAGCAGCCGAGAATTCCAAGCGGCGGAAGAATCTTCCAAGGAAGAATTTGGAAATTGCGGCTGGAGTCTTTGAATTTGTTGCAAATTGGGCTGAAGAGTTTTAGGTTGAAATCTAACTGTTTTCTTATATATTGTTTGGGGGTGGTCAAAATTCACCCAATCTTCCAACGAAGAATTCCTAGCGACCGAAGATTTTCTAGTGGCCGAGAATTCCTAGCGGTGAAATTCCTGGTCGAGAATTCCTAGTGGCCGAGATGCTTTCTCAAAAAGGTGACCGAGGTCTTTTCTTCAAAGGTCATGGTGCCTTTTCATAAATGCGGCCGAGGTGTTTTCTTCAAAGGCCGTGGTGCCTTCTAAAAAATATGGTTGGGTGCTTCCTTTTGCGAAAATGGCAGAGCGCTTCCCTTTGCAAAAGTGGTCGAGCGTATCCTTGTAAAAATGGCTGGGCATATCCTTACAAAATTGGCCGAATGCTTCTTTTTGAAAAAGTGGTCGGCCACTCCTCTTACAAAAAGCTGGGCCGGGGCAGATTTTCTTCTTGCACACCTTGGCCCCCTCCTCGCGGCACTTGAGCAAGCAAAGTTGGGCCGAGGAAGTTAAAGTTCGGTGGGAGGTATTTCCACCGAGGGAGTGGGAGGTATGTCCTCTGAGTTCCCAATATTCGAATATTTTGAGAACTCAAAGGTAGTCCAACGTGGGGCTAAGCCCAACATCCAAATATTTCGAGTTCCCTTACCACCCACCTTGGCGGATGGTCAACCAACTTTAGAGTTATAAAAACTCAAAGGGCACGAGGTTCCACCAGATGTCAAGATGAAATCTCGGAGGACCAAGCCCAAGCCACGTATTCACGCCCAAGATTTCTAGAGGTCAATGTGCACATGATGGAGGCCTGACAAGGAAAGAAATCAAGGAGGTTGATGATGATTCGGAATTTTCCAAAACGAGAGAAAATCAAGCAACCATAATATCTTCTCTGACATGATCCACGGATTTTGGGGGCTTCAAAAGAAAAGAGTTTTAAAAGAGTTGACATTTGGCCATTCAATGGCCAGCCCATGGGCCAATAGACGCCCTATATAGACTTCACCGAACGAAAGCAGAAGGCACACATCATCAGACGCACAAACCTATTTTTTGTCTTGCACTTTTCTATTCCTAGACTTAGGATTTTACTTTTAAAGAGTTCTTCCGTTTTCTAGTGTAAGTTTAATTTCTAGTTCAATTTACATTCCTCGCCTTTTAAATTCAAGTTTATTTCAATTGCTTTACTTTTCATTGTTATCGCACTTTCATTAAGTTTAATTTAGCTTACCGTTCTTATTGTTCTTATTTTATTCTTGTTTATTTATCACTTTGATCTATTTTATCGCACTTTAATTCTCATCTTTACGCACTTTACTTTACGCATTTATCTTTAAATTATATTTAAGTTTAAACACCTTTACTTTACGCACTTGTTCTTCGTTTCATTACGTTTCACCTTCAATCTTCATCTCCACCCACTCCACATCATTTGGTTGCTCACATAAAGCCTTGACCATGAGGTAGTGAAAAAACCTAGGCCATGAGGAGGTTCCTTGCTCAGCCAAACAATCGTTTGATTAAAGTTAGATCTCAAACACAACATACACTCACATTCCATTCAACCCAAATTTGTGGCTTGGTGGTGGCACGCCCCGCACTAAAAAAAGAAGAAGGACCAAAAGTTCCTTCCGTCGGCCGGCTCAGCCAAAAAGCGGGACCCCTCCCCAGCCTAACAATGCTAATTTGCATCCATGTTCAGTCGTCGTCGCTCTCCTTGACTTGACAGCGTCGAGTCACTTTTCTTCCATGTTGAGTTGCTACCGTTTCTCTTCCATGCTGAGTCGCTGCCATCACTCCTCTATTCGATTCTAGGGTGCTGGCTTCGTTGTTGTCTCCCTCAGATCCCGCATGTTAGTTTCATCATTCATTTTCTCCTCGGTGTGTCCGCGTTTCTAGTGGTTGTCTTGGTATGGTGGTTTCAGCGGGTTTGCTATTGCTATTGTGCCCACAGTCTCCAACTCCACGACGACTATGGTGCAAGCTACTTGGTCGGCGGTCAAGGTGAAGATGGCTTTCCTCACTCCCTCTTTGTCGACCGATCTGCGATCTCAAGCCTTACCTTCATAAGAAGACGACTGTTGTCCAGAGATTTGATGTGGGTGCCTCTTCACCTAGGATCTATAGCTTTGGTCATCCTTTTCACGGTGTTGGGCCAAATTTTTGGGAACTAGGGTTGTTGGGTACCATCCTTTTACCCATCTTTACTCGTTTGGTTGGTTACTCTACGATGGGGACTGTGAATTCGGATAATGTTGGTGTCCCTCCTAATAAACCTACGGAGACTGGCCGAGTAGAGTCTTCTGGGCGTATTCTTTAATGTGTTCTTGGAGCATTCGTGGACATGGCATCCGGCGAATGCTCTTGTGCATGATCCCCTTGTTTAGGTTAAGTGGCCAGACCAGTTTTGTTATTGTTGCGTGGTGTTTTCTTCGTTCTCACCTTAACTAATCTTTGATTCTCCTCCTGTCTCAAGGACTATGTTTTCATAGGAGGTTTTTTGGTTAGTGTTGAGTGACATGGCCTGCTTGGGGGCTTTTTTATTTTATTTTGTTTCCTGGCTCGTTTGCGGGGTTAGTATATTCTTTGTGTTGTTCCTTGCAAATTTCTCTTCTTTCATTGTCAATTGCTATTGGAGGTGGCTGGAGATGGTGTGCTTAGTGGATGTTTTCTTTCTTCTTGGCATATTGTGTTCTTTGTCGGATGCTCTCAATGTCTTGTTGTCACATCCGGGATCGGCTCCGCCGTAGCACGATATTGTCCATTTTGGGCCCCCTTATCTACCATCACGGTTTTATTTCTGGAAACTCACGAGAAACTTCCCAGTGGGTCACCCATCCTAGGATTGCTCTAGCCTAAACTCGCTTAACTTCGGAGTTCCCATGACTCTGAAGCCAGTGAGCTCCCAAAAGGTCTCGTGCTAGATGAAGGCGGGCATGTACATATAAGGCACATCACCCCTTCTCTGTTGGTCGATGTGGGATGTTACAATCCACCCCTCTTAGGGGCCCGACATCCTCATCTGCACACTCGCACCACACGGCAAAGTGGCTCTGATACCAAATTGTCACATCCCGAGATCGGCTCCGTCGTAGCACGATATTGTCCTCTTTTGGCCCCCCTCTCTGCCCTCATGGTTTTGTTTCTAGGAACTCACGAGCAACTTCCCAGTGTGTCGCCCATCCTGGGATTGCTCTAGCCCAAACTCGCTTAACTTCGAAGTTCCTATGACTCCGAAGCCAGTGAGCTCCTAAAAGACCTCGTGCTAGATGGAGGTGGGCATGTACATATAAGGCACATTACCCCATCTCTGTTGGTTGAAGTTTGATGTTACACTTGTGGCTGTGCAAAGGACTGTGAGTTCATAGCATGACTCTTTTGACAGTTGGTTTGTGTTGTAGTGTTCTTGTTGGAGGTCTATGCGTCGGAGATCTATGTGTCAGTTTACTATATTTTGTCTTGCTCTAGCATTGGTCTTGCGTGACTATTTCAGACTCTCTTTTTAGTCAATGACATATGTGGTACTCTTTCATAAACTAGAGTTTGTCCCTCAGTAAGATTTTAATGAAGCCATTATTTGTGTCGTTCTATGTACGTTACTTTGATTCTATGAATGAATTCCATTTCTTATAAATAAATATAAAAACTTTGAATTCAATTAAGTAGGTGTGTGAGTTACTCATTAAGAAATCAAGTCATTACTCGAGCACTCTAAATTTGGACAGTGAACCTACAATCAAGCAAAATGATCCATCATTCTACCCATGATCGTATGTATGAAATTATGCAATTAGAGTGAGGCCTTGATGACCAAGTTATCATGGTCCAAGGCATGCATGTCTCATGCCGCACAACCAAGGCAAACATGTCATTGTTTGTGAACATAATCTCGAGGGAGAATATTCGCTTCTAGATCCTTCAACCTTCGATATTCCTTCTCTCTTTCTCTCGATTCCTGTAAAAAAGATTGGAGTAAATAGACCACACCTGGGGGGTGTTGGCCAAAGGCCCTCCGATGCCTAAGTCAGTTCAAGTGTTTGTAGGAAATTAATAGCTAAGTAAAGAGTACGGAGTTGTATGTATGGTGTGAATCGGGCGGCCAGAGCCGTGTGGAGAAAATATGGAGAGTGGAGAGGGAGAGAGAGCTTTGGGTATTTTTCTCGGGTTTAGGAGAAGGTTTAGATGTACCTTCAATGATGAATGAAGTCGTCTATTTATAGGAGCCTCGGGCTAGGGTTTCGTAGAGAATAAACTTTTATTATGATGAGTTTATTCTTTACCCAAATTCGTAGGGATTGAGTCGGACTTGATTATATCTCTTTATTTTGGATAATATGATATTATCTTCTCTTTATTAGGATAATATTTGAATTAATGATATTATCTTATTAAATAAATATAATATCATATTAATTAAGATATTTATCCTTATTAATTAATTGGTCAGATAAACTGGTTCAATTAATTAATTTAAGAGATAATCTTCTTTTTCACGTAGCGTGCTGTGATTGGAGATGAAAATATTTGCTCCCACAAATGCCCCCTAGCTTCTGCATGGCGCTTGTGTGGCATGTAGGAAATGAAATTATTTTTTCGACTCTCCAATTGTGTCTGGGCTTTATTATCTGAGTTGGACTCCTTTGCAGATCGGATTCCCAATTGGAGTAGGCTTCTGACTGTTCTTGGAGTTGGACTCCCAGAAGGAATGAGCTTGCGATTCCTTCTTGACCCGAGTTGTCCAACTTATATAAGTACAAGGCTTCTCTTTACTCTTTCTCACATCGCAAACTTAACTTCTCTACCTTCTAGCTTGAGAAAGATCTTGGAGAATTTGTACTGCTTGTCAAAGAAAGTAGTTGTTGTGCATCTAAAGTAAGTCAAGCACGTATATTTTTTCTTCGTCTTCTCTTTTTCAAGGCGAGGACCAGCTGAGTGAGACCAGGATGGTTGACGTCGTGACTGGCGGTACAAGACGGTTGGAGTGAGGGTGGCCTCTGGTTGCTGCTGAGCGAGTATCCGGAAGAAGTTGTTGGTCTGCCCCTTGCCTAGGATGTTGAGAGATGGAAGTAGAATGATCCAGACTCTGATGAACTGCCAGCTGAGCAGGAGAAGTGCTCTGCTGGACCCCCTAAAAAAGGAAGGCCGAACGTCAAGTCTTCAAGATATGAAGCTATGACTTCGCTAGCGAAGGATGTGTCTCTGTTGAGGAAGAAACCAAGGATCCGTTCTGCTGAGAAGACTCAAGTAGGAGCTGTTCCCCATCATCAGTTAGGGTTAAACATCTAAACATCTCGAAGGGGCAATATTTGTGATGTTCCACTCAAGCCTCATGTAGACAAGCTTGGAGAAACAATGGGAAGCAATATTTCATCTGCTTTAAAAATGAGTAGCTTTTGCTGCTGAAATTATCTGAAACTCATCTGTTGTTGCCCCTTTTCTGCTGCTAACTTGATCAGTAAAAAAGATGCATACTTTTGTCTAGAGACGTGTCAATGAGTGTGACCCGTTTGGCCTACGTCCGGAGTCGTGTCAATGAGAGTGGCCCATTTGGCCTACGTCCGGGGTTGTGTCGATGAGTGTGACCCGTTTGGTCTGCGTCCAGAGACGTGTCGATGAGAGTGGCCCGTTTGGTCTGCGTCCAGAGACGTGTCGATGAGAGTGGCCCGTTTGGCCTACGTACGGAGACGTGTCGATGAGCGTGGCCCGTTTAGCCTACGTCCGGAGACATGTCAATGATAGTAGCCCATTTGACCTACGTCTAGAAATGTGTCGATGATAGTGGCTCACGGGCCTACGTCCGGAAACGTGTCGATGATAGTGGCCCGTGGGCCTACGTCCTGAGACATGTCAATGAGAGTGGCCCATTTGGCCTACGTCCGGAGACGTGTCGATGAGCGTGGCCCGTTTGGCCTATGTCAGGAGACGTGCCGATGATAGTGGCCCGTTTGGCCTACGTCCGGAGACTTGTTGATAAGAGTTGCCCGTTTGGCCTACGTTCGAAGACGGGTTGATGAGTGTGGCTCGTTTGGCCTACGTCCGGAGACGTGCCGATGTATGTGACCCGTTTGGCCTATGTCCGGAGATGTGTCGATTGCTTTTGTGAACACTTCATTAGAAAGAAAAGCTTGAATTTGTATTGATGTCTGTGTGACTACATTACTTTATTGAACAAAAAATATGAGTTGCATAAGTAACATCAAAAGTAACTTGTCTTTAATGAAGGTGAGGGAGGCATGGCCACTTGTCATAAGCCCCATTTATTAAAGCCTACATCACCCACTATGCCCATCATGGAATACTTGCACATTTGGGGATAAATAAAGGAACATGAACTTTGGAGCCCAATGTTGCAAATATGACCTTAAAGCCGATTATGTGATATAATATTTTAAGAATATTTTATATCTTAAACTTCTTTAGCTTTATTAAAAAGGCAAGTTTATTGTTTATAGCAAATGTCTCATTATAGTTATGTACTTAAACAATAGTCCAAAGAAAATGAAAGATAGGGAAAGTAATTGAATAGGTTCAGTCGACATTCCTCTCGAGCCTTCATAACTTAAATAGTTCTTAGTCATAGAATTGTCAATTGACATTGATAATTTGTAAAGTGTATATGTGCTCAATAAAGAGTGATTACTGAATGCAATCAATCAAGAATTTTTGTATGGAAGTTTCACTTACATGTGACGAATAAGTTTCTATCAATCAAACTATGAGAGATTCTCTTATTTTGGATGTATGGGTCAATTACATTTCGCACCCCTTGTGCTTTTAGGCTTGTAACAGTTTCGTTTTTATTTTTTAAAGTTGGCAAAAACAACTTTACCATCACAAATTTTTACGCCGTTGGATTAACCTTTTTTTTATGAGGCGCAAACGAGCCTATTTTTGCAACACGGGCCTAAAAGACAAGGACACCACCAGCATGATCCACCGTTCAACCAATGATCCCATCATATCTAAATTATGAAGTTAGTGAAACTTGACGAACAAGGCATCATGTCCCAAGTCAAGCATGTGCTATGCCACATAACCAAGGCACGCATGTCCTATATGCCATGAGGAGTAATCAAGGGATTAAAAGATCATAATGGGAACACTCAATGTTCTACTGCACTTAAGTCAAGAGTTTACCTAATCTTAGAAATTCTCTTACAAGCATGAAATCGTGAGGATGCATAAGCATGTGGATGTTTGGAGCCGTTGCATTGTTAACCTAATCTTCATCATTTAACCAACCATATGAATTTGGTATTCGATGAGAATTAGAGATCTCAACCCCATCTCTTGCCTAACATTTTGACTCCATATGGTCATTTCAAGTCCAAAACTGGTTAGTTCTTTTAATAATGAGAGACGCAGATTGATTATTTATGTTAGAAACCTTGAGTTTAATATTTTAATCCTATTTATCAATTCAATCCAGTTTTACAACCAAAAAAAGAAAAAGAAAAAAGAAGCTATTAAATGGTGTAAAACATGCCAATTTTTCACAAATGTCAATGGAAGCAGCCATTAGTAGGGAACTTTGGATGGATAAGTAGCTCAGAGAGATATATGTATAACATTATGAGATACAATGAAAATGCCTTCATTTATTGAATATAATGTTTTATTTCAACTTACTATCGAGTTATAGCTTTGTACAACTGTTCTGTTGGTAATGTGTGAATTTTCTTTACAGTAGCTTGTGATGTGTCTACGTTAAAAGGGCAATATTGTAGAAGAGTAGTCTGTACATGATGTGTGATTTGTACATAGAGAGCTGTGCTGTGCTGCTGTTTCATGATGCCAAGGCAGTCCAGTAACTTGCTGTGCATAAGCTTGTAGGTGTGCCTATTATACGCGACCACATCCAATGCGTGCCTTCTATTCGTCGCATTTCTGCCAACTGCAATGAAATATCAAACTCAGCAATATCCTTATTAATTTTCACAATGGTATTTTAGATTGTGGGTTTTGTTTTTTCTTTTCAATGACATTTTGCAAGAAGGTTTTCGGTAATACAAGAAAGCATATTGAAATAAAATTATATACATCTGTAGTAATACAAGGATGCTCCATCGCTAATGAGTGTTGTTTAAGTTAGAATTGATGAAGAAAATGAGGAAAATCTAAAGAGCTTATAAGTAAACGTGTTGATAAATGACATCATCATTAAGGATCTAGCAGATGGATATGGCTTTATCATCACAATTCTTAAAATGATGCAATGGATTTCTGTGACTCCTAGTTAATGTTTGTCAAAATTGCTCTTATCATGGAAGATTGTTTGGCAGTTCTAGGTTATATGTCTTTTCCCACTACAGAATATGTTCACATGGTTATGCTGGAATTCTTTTTGATTCTCTACTAGGAAAATGATTAACACAAGTAAATTAAGATAGCAATTTCTTACTCTGCCATCTTTCAGCTCAAAGATTATTGAATCTTCAGCCAAGGGAATTGGTCGTATTGGTGCCACCTGCATAAAATGAAACCAATGAGCATTAGCTTAATAACTTCACACCAGCAATGTATTAGCAATTAGTGCAGCTCGTTACTAACCTCTTGATTACAGTCACTGTTTAGGTCATTAACTCTTTCATAATCCTTCTTTGAACTAGCTGCAAAGTCTACGTCGGTACAGAATTGTGCCTTGTCATTTCCTTCCTCACCTCTTCGATCTTCAACATTCGCATTTCTCGAAAAAGGGAAACCGCAGTTCTTCCACCTCCATGTCATTTCATCCATATACCTCAGATAAACATTTCCATTGGAGCCAATAAGAAACAGTTGATTTCCTTCAAAGGATGGACCGGGTGAACCAACCAATGTCACAACTTTATGTGGACTTCCATGTTCTACCCAATTCCATCCATCGAATGTGTTCCAATGGTATTCTACTAGTCCTCCATCTACTGAAAGCATGAAAAGTGAACCTGTTAGTGAAAGCAATGATGGCCTCATAGCAGTTCCAGGCAGTCTTGATAGAATCAAATGCTGAGATTGGTAGTGCTCATGCCACAGTTCAGTCACTTTATTATACTGATATAGCCGACCATTCCTTCCAACAACAAACACTATGTTTTCCCTGAGCAGTTCCTGATCTACTATAGAGGCAATCTTGTTATTTGGAGGGTTTCGGCAATCTTTCCATTTGAACTTCCTCAGGGCAACCTATGGAAAAATACAAGTTGTCAGTCTCACCAACTGTAGTGATATCATCATCTGTGAAATTATAAAAATATTATTTCCCTTTACAGCTAATTTTTTATTTTATGTTTACAAATTGTTAAATATATTCCAGTATACATATACCTCTAATATATTCCTTTAGCATAACTGGAAAAGAATAAAACCTTTTGTTTAAACTCAAAAAGCTCATGACCATTGGTAGTCACAAATCCAGTATAACATTGACTTTTTTTCAAATGCAACTATGATGATGGTAATGGTGATATGAATGTGATGTATGACAGTCATGTTATCAATTATGATGAAAGCTCTTGCTTTCGTTTCATGGTTGCTCAGTGAGGTATACATCAGACTTATGATAATGCTCTAAATATCTTATCTGCCGTAGTAAATATATTTGTGATCTTTTCTTTTTAAAATTTAAGGTCATCGAATCTTCACAGAAGTAGATTATTATTATTATTTTTTTTTTGTTCCTTTCTAAACTTACCGTGAACTGTAGTAATCTGCCATTTCTGCTCACAAAGAAGAGGGCGTCTTCTGCTGTCACTCTCGTAGTTCTGCCAGGAATTCCATCCCATGGAGGACCTCCAACAACTTGCCTTCCTTTCCTCAAGGCAGTGCAATTTATCCATGCTAGATCATTGCTGTTCCTTTCCCTTAGAAGCACACTGCCATTTGCGTCAACGACATACAAGCTTCCATTGTAGTTTCCTAGTGCACCTTTAATAGCTGTTGAGTGCTCATGCCTCAGCCACATCCATACATTTTCAGTATAAAGATATTCAAAAGTAAAACCACCATCTGTTATGAGGAAAAATGATCTGCCTCCATGCATCGCTCTCAAATGGAAATTTGTGTTAAGCCAGTTGTCTGGAAAACTGTATTCTTCCAAAGGTTTTGTTGGGCCACTACCTGATGTGCCTGGAGTTAGGTAATGCTGCTGTGTCTGGCTTCCTTTTCGCCTTCTTGTCATTGTTCTTGCAATTCCTAAATCATTTGGCTCATCTTTTACGCCTGTGATGCAATTTGTGGGTCCACGCTGTTCTGTGCAGTATTCTGCATTCCAGCCTTCTGATTCTGGGGCATCTAATATTGACCACAAATATTTGACTGCCGCTTTCTTTCGGAAGTTTACTTGATGAGATGGACCAGAGTTTTCACCACCTAAGCCTGATAGATGAAGTTCTGCCAGTCTTCCATCATCCAGTGGAAACAGAATCCTACCAACTTGAATTTGTAGTCCACTAATACCTCTGGCAACATTTGCATGTAGGGGATGTATATGGCTTACCCATGCTTCTGGAATTTGGTTCTCTTGAGCAATACCTGTATTAATGTGGGAAACTCTTAGATCTAAGGTGCACATTCAGAATTCAGTTTTGTATCTTCATAAGTCTATCAGCTTCTCTTCTATAAATCAAAATTTGAAGTGCTTCATAGTTAATCTTATTAAAATTCAATGTACAGTTGGTCATGAATGCCTATAATATGCTTCACAAAAAAATAGATCTCATGGTTATCAATTTCTTAAACAGGTACAATCACACATTGCTTAAAAAAGTTGGCGTAAGTAGTAATGGAATAATATTTTTCTTACTACATAATGCTTGCTTTCTTTTATCTTTTTCTTATTTTTCCTGGCCGAATAGGCGGATGAATAATCTAAGATTCCTAGGTGCAGATTATACCATAATTCAGTTGCATGGATCTTAGTATGGTTGGTGCCGTGTGATCACTTGACTCTGCAATTTCTTAGCCTTATTAACTATCTGCTGCTATCAGGTCCAGCAAAACATCACTTTTGCTTATAGTGTTTATGTGGTCTAGTTCCTTTCTTTTCCCACCATCTTTCAATCTCAAGGAACAAATTTAAACAGTAACTAATCAATGTCTTAAATCAACTTTGAAGAAGTACGATTTTGAAGGCCACATAAATTTTGATAGGCAAATTACTTTGGTTTTCTTTTCTTGTCTGGTTTGCTTTTGTAGCTCTTTTGTACGTTTATACTTTGTTTGGGGTTAGGGTCATGGGATGTTATTTAGATGCTTGAATGACTAGTATGTGAAAGCACAGTTTTTGTGGAGCTTATGTTAAACTATAACCTCCTTGCAACCTCGGATGAAACTTCCATAGAACAGATGAGTGCACCTCGTTTGCTAGCAAACTATATTGAGAATTAGGTTGACTGTTTCGCGTTGAAATTGGTTTATCAGCTCATTCCAATAAGGAGCTGTTTTATTTTTTCTTTTAAAGTTCCTCCTAAATATGATCCTGAGTGAAGCATAACTAATTGAAGTTAATCTTCTGTTATGTGATGTGGCAAACAATATAATATGCATTTGCAGTTATCACATTGTTATCTTTTTTAACATCACAGGAGGTGAAGATTTGAATTTGGGAAAACTCTGTTCAAGTTGTACGGTTTATAAGATTGGAATAATTGACTTTTCAATAATTCCTCAACTCACCTGATTGTCTTGGTATTTGATATTCGAAAACTGATCCAGTGGATGTGGTGAAAAACAACGAGAACAATCTTCCGTTTGTGTCATCTTGCAGCAGCACTGGTGTGATAGATGTCAGGCGCTGATCCTTTGGACTTCCATAAACTACCCATTTCCATTTCCTTTGGTACAGTCGTCTCTCTACCAGTTCACCACCCTGCTTATACGCAAAATGTTGTGAGAGTTTTTTTCAAATTTGGAAAGGAAATGTAAGACACTAACAGCACTGAGGTAATGCATTTAGATAACAGCACTGAGACAAATTTTCTGTCTTCTCTAAATGGAAGGTAACTTTTAGCTTTGAATAGTTTGAGCATTCAGTTAAAAGAAAAAATTTATATGATCAGCATATTGTAGCTCATGTTTATATAGTTGCTAATGAACAAATGTTTTTTCGGATCTTCAAGATTCATCCTGAGGTTCGATACTCAATCTAAAAGTTATATAAGTTTTAGACTTAAGTAGTTTGAGTTGTTCCCAGATTGTTATTAGAGTATCCATTACAGAAAGATGTTATTTTTACTGCTGGCCACCAAACTCTACTTAGTTTTTTTCCTTCTATACACTTAAAATCTGTCAAATTATTTTTCACTTCAATGCTGAATGTAAGTCTTAGAAGTGATAAATATGAAAATGCAGGAGTACCTTTGTTAGAAGAAACAGGGAAATAGAATGATCTCCACTCGCACCATGTAAAGTACTCCCTGTCAATGGTATTAGAGAAGCATCATAAGCTGTTCCTTCTCTCCATATATGCTTCTTCCATGACGGTTTTGAGCTCCTATCATATTCATAAAGATCACCTGCAGAACTGCAATTTACAGTTACATGTTATGCTGTATTTGATAACCTCAAAATTATCCTTTCTTTTTGAGTAACCATGGACATAGCAAAGAGTTCGGGGTTAAGGTTTCATTGAGCTTAATTGACTTGTATGATGGTTTGACTAACCGAAGATATGAGCGCATGAGCAAATGCAAGAGAGAGGAGTTACCTTATGGTATAAATTACATCTGTTCTAATACCAGCAGCATCAGCTATTGCTGCAGCATTTGCACCAGGAGGTTGTCCATGATCTACCCATCTGTTCTATGTTTATAGCACAAACGCCCAAGTGAAATTAGAGTCTCCCCATCGACATCTACAGTATAAATCGAGACTGAAATTCAAACTTAAGGCTCAGCTTTGGGTGTGATGGTTTCACTTGTGTATATGCGATTCTTACCTTGGAGGCTCAATTTCTCTAAGTTCTAACAGAGTCCCTTTTTTCGTGCAGAAATAGACTCTCCTGGCAGCAATGCAGCAAAATCAAGGTGTTATAAGGTGATACTCAACTTTCTAAATCTTTTCGGTGAAGGTATTCGGGTAAGCTTTCTTATTATGTAAGTTTCACTCCAAAAGTGAAATTATACTCACTCTCCATCATATGAAACAAGACCAGACTTAATTAAGATCACAGAACTTTGTTCTCCTTCTTCATCTGCGCTTTGACTGAGTATAGGTGTAAAGTCTACCCAAATAGGCTGTGAGCTCTCACTGATTTTCATCTGAAAGTGCAGAAATGAAACATATGATGAAGAAGGTATATGACAAAACAGCTAGTACAAAAAGACTAGAACACTCTTGCAGTTAAGGTAAGCCCCTTTCCATGAATTAGAGTTTATATCAGCCTGAATATGAATATGATATGACTGCAAGAATATGATATGTGCAGATAAAGAGAAAGATGATTTAGAACTGTTTTATGATGAATTCTTCAAACTTCCTGGTCCGAAACGACATAGTTTTGGACATGAGCACAACATCAGTAGAAAAACATCCACAGAGGATCCAAGTTTTCATATAACATAGCTAGTAAATCAAATAGTTTCTGGTGATCAGTTTAGAATACAGTGGGAAAATCTACTTACACATATGAATTGCTCAAAGGTTTACTAGTTCATATCTAAAAATAGATTCCCACCCAAGTAAAATTTGGAAGAAGCAGGAAGAAGATTACAATATATATATATATATATTGATATATTTCAGAAAGATGAATTCATATTATAAGAGTTAAACTGATATAAATTTGTGCGACTGGTGGGTTAATTACAGTACCTGATATAGATTTCCTGATTCAGAGAGAGCAAGAATTGTATGATTGACAATAAAAACAGAGACTGCATGAGCTCCTGATATTGGCAAATCATGGGGTGCCATCACCCACTGGACCCCATTCCAAAACCTCTCATAGATTGACCCACTTTCACCAGTGACCCAGATGGACATATCGGACATTTTGGTCAAAGAAATTCTCTTTCTCAGAGGCAAAACCACATCAGAATTATTCTCCTTCTCCAATCCTCCATAACCATCATTCTTTTTTACCCTCTCCCTCTTTCCTGAAACATCATCAGATTGGTTTTCTATGTGCTTTTCTTTGTTATTTGTTCCCTCAATTGAACCAACTACAGTACAGTTATCATTAAGACAAGACACCAGATCATAGGGCAATTGAACTTCAACCCAGCTGTTGGTTTGCTCTTTGAACTCCCAAAACCTATCTGTCTTCTGCTCAAATTGTCTATTGGTTTGGGCAAGAAACTGGTGTTGGCACCATGAAGCAGAGCCAAGAGCTACAAGACACTTCACTATCAAAAGGATCCAGATGAAGAATATCAAATGAAATATGGACATGGTGGCCCTGAGAACCTTAAAAAGGTAAGAGAGAGTTAGAGAGAGAGAGAGAGAGAGAGAGAGAGAGAGGCAGATATTAAACAGAGAGGCTTCAAAACTAAGATATATAGGTGGTGCCAAGTACAAGTTTGGTTGGTTTAAATCTTTTGTGGTGGCGCATATGGACCATATCTGAACAAAAAAACAAGACTTACAGTATTGAACTCCTTAAAGAACTAACTTCCAATTTTGGAACACAACTGCTCTTTTCCATGGCCTCCATACTCCACAGGACCATGAGAGAGAGAGAGAGAGAGAGAGAGAGAGAGATGGAAGGTTGTGCTTGTGGGGGTCCACATATGGTTGGAAGGAGGGTAGTTACAGGAGATGGAGAATCTTGCATCAAATTTCAAGCCCAACAATGGAAGGTTGTGCTTGTGGGGATCCACATATGGTTGGAAGGAGGGTAGTTATAGGAGATGGAGAATCTTGCATCAAATTTCAAGCCCAACAATAGTAATTACAAAGCATGTGAGATATTACCTAGATGAGTTAGCTTCTTACCTATTTTTCTACCTTGTATTAAAGAGTCCTACCAGTCACCATCAATGTTGTTCGCCAATTTTTTTTTATTCATTCATGAAAAAATCATCTTGTGGCGTATGATTGATTCAAATATAAGGTTTTACTTTATAAGGTGTTTATTGTTAACAATTATGGTATTAGCGTGTATACTGACGAGATAATACGTACATTGACATAATTATGCTAGTGAGATCACATTAATAAACAACCTTTATATACAATATTTTCTATATACTGACATATCATTTAGTGAATAGATTTCCCGGACACATTTGGTAACTTTAGCTATGTTGTTTGTTTTATAATAACTGCATCGTCATTCGTAGGAGTTCGTAACGTTTTCCAGTTTTCGTTACCTAATTCTAATGACTTCTTGTCAATATATTATTCCTTTGTATAAGGATAACACACTACCACCATGAAAAATACACTTTCGGACAAGTCTTTTGCTTTCCCAAAGTTCAACTTTATTGAAAGGACGATCCAACTCACACCAACTCCTCCATCGCAAGGAATTTCTACGTAGCTGCTAGATGAAGACCCAATAAAATCATATAATCATTCGATCATTGTGGCCGTCTGATCATGTCTTTGATCGTTTTAGTATCTCTAAGGTAATATTTTCTTACTAAATCGTCTGATATGTTGTGTTGACACAATATGTTGGATAAGAAAAAATATTACGTTGCAAACGTCAAATTGTGAATTTTGATCGATGATCATGTTGATTTTTTTTATACATGCCAACGTAAGTACTCATCTGACCTCACCATGGCATTAAAACATAATTTTATATTTTCATGAATGATTTTCTGATACAGTAATGATTCTTCTTGTCACCATTTTACTATTATTTTTACTTGGTTATAGCTAGAGTGAGTTGCATTTTGAAAAGGTAATTAAGTTTCAGCTTAGCCCAGATGTTTAGACAAATTCTCTGTATGAGGTCATTAGACAATTAATACGTGAAGGAGGCAGAGCAAGTGGGTTTTTATTGTTGTTTAATACATTCTTGCTCAATAAACAACGGTGACATTTCAGAGAACCCCAAAAATAATTGATTCAGTTTCCCACCTTTTTAGACTAATAGATTCATAACTTTTTATTGTATAAAATGATTGGATCCTTGTCGCGTCTGTCATCTTCATGGCCTGTGTGCGATTATATGTAATAGGGTTAACTGATATTTTGAGTCATTTTCAATTTGAGACCCGAAATTTCAATTTTATCAATTTATAACCCAATATTTTAAGATTCGATTAATTGATCATTCAACTTTCTCCCTTCCCTAACCCACCATTCACCCTCTGTCCTGTCAGCCTCCAAACAATCGCGCCTCACCTCAAGATCTCCTCTGCTCAACCTAGAAAACTAGAAATGATCAATGTTGGATGTTGGTCAGTTTTTTCCCCCTCCTTCATCCTTGTTGGATGTTGGTCGTTGCTTGGCACTGCTATTGGGCGTAGGCCATGGCAGAGGCGACAACGTAGTCGTGGGGCTACCAATCCATTGGGCGATGTCATCTCATTCGTTTTCAGCAAATTTTGATTTTGTAATTTTTGGGGGAAGCTCAATCCCCTGGTCTTGGTGGGTCGAGGTTAGGGCACCATCGAGGTCAAGAAGGGTCTATTGGGCTGAGTCGGCAGCGGATCAGTGGGGTGGGTCAGAGAACGTAGATAGGGGACAGAGAGGATGACTGGTTGAGAAAGGCTTTGGTTTTTGTTTGTTTGTTTTAATCATGTTTTAAAAATATTAGTATTTTTTAAAAGAATATTATATTTTATTATTTAAAAGATTTGTTTGATTAATTTTACTGACACATCAGCACAAAAATGGTAGACGATCAAATTAATGGAATGTGTAAATTAATCGAATCTTAAAACGTTGAGAGGTGTAAATTGATGAAATTGAAACCCCATGGCCGAAATTGAGAATGATCCCAAACATCTAAGGGGTGTTTTGTTGTTAGTCCTATATAATATGATAATAATTTCATACCTCTTTGATATTATAGGTATATATATAGTTTTTGTCCTATGTGAACATTTAGACGTTATTATTGTGTGGAAACCATTGTAAACAGGGAATGGTAGTAGAAAATACATAGCGTATGCATGGTAATAACATCCGAGCATCAACATATGACACCTTTTAGGTTACCCTATGAATACAAACTATTGTGAATTTTAGACAACCTGAAAAATGGAGATTATAAATATTAGTCTAAACACAAATTATACTCGCAAGTGCTCGAGGTCAATTGTAATTTAGTATGGCAAATACGAGGTCATTCCCACGAGGATTGAGTTCAACTTTCAATTAGTCTAACCTAATTTACTTCACAAAATACTTTAACTACTCTAATTATATAAACAAAAAATTAAACACGTAGCACACTCACGTAAACACAAAAAGGGTTTTTGAAAGAATGATTTAACTACCAACGAAATTAAAAAACAAAACAAGTAGAAAGTCACGAAACACAAGGATGAGAAATTTAAATTGATAAAAGCACTAGGACAATGAATTCACTACTAGTAATCCGATCTAGCCTCTTATTCATCTACCTATTAACTAACCATTTAATGTCGCCGCTTAGTTTTCTTTTTTTATGAATTACCTATGGTATTTGGGCTAACTCGTATATTCCTACATGCAATTCGCCTATGGTATTTAGGTCAAATATTAACACATAGAAACTCATTAAGATCAGTGAAAACCTCCAACAAGCATGTAAACCTTCGGAGTATGATATTTACTCTAAACGAATTACAAATCCTAATCACAAGAAGCAAGCCTCAAATTAAGTACAATATTTACTCTAATTTGCATCCGATTAACTCAATTAAAATTCTAGACGGTGATCAAGCATCAAGATAATCAACCAAGTTATTAAGCACAGTGATTAAGAATCCAACATCAAACGGCAATCAATAGATAGGTAAAATAAGAAAACTAGATTATCATATTAGGTCTACATCATGCCCTAGCAACAAAAAATAAGTTACATATAATCATAGAATTTGGCATAAGCAAAAACATAAGGAAGAAAAAAAATTAAAATTAGCCAATTGCAGTACTCTTCCGATGTCTCCAATTTTTCATAGTCTTTGCGTGACCCCAAAGGAGTTGTTTCTCATGCTTAAATAAAACACCACACGTCTATTCTTACCCTAGCTGGGCTTTTTCAACTACCCAAAAATAAAGAAAAACCTAACTAAAACATAAATCCAAAATGGACAAATAATTGACTCGTCTTCTTACTTGGACTGGGAAATCACGTCAGTTACTTTGCACACACGTTTGGGGTCGTTCCTCCTCCAAGAAAATTAGGGAAAAATATTTAAATTGTAGGTCTTTGTCTTATCTTTCCAGCCATATATCGCACGCCTTGAGGACAAATCAGGAGAGTCTTCAAATAATCATTCTTCCACAGTAGCACAATTTTGACTGGATTGCACCTTATGCTGAATTAACTTCAAAGACTGCTCTTATTGGCTGCTCCGAAAATTCTAGAAAAATTTCACAATCATCTTCAAGATCTTAACTTTCATCTGCAACTGGTCTTGTACTAAAACTCCACCAAAATATCATATTTCCATTGAAAACGAATTACTTGCTCTGGAAAGCTGAAAATTGAAAAAATAAAGTAATAAGTTCTTTTTAAATCAAATTCTCCTACAAAAACTAAGTATAGAGAGTACATAAATGTGTAAATTTATGGACTTATCACAAACTATCTATTTTTTAAGTTTTCATTCATAGACCATCCTTACAAAAAATCATACAAATTGAAAATCTTTAAGGCATCTAGTTGGTACCAACAAAATAGACGAACACAGTGCTTCAAAAAAAAATATATAATAACAACTATCTAATTTAGTAGTCAAATGGTTTCGGATTCAAGTGATTTTTTGCATAGATGATTTTTGAGTGAATATCTCAAAATTATATTGTTCGGATCGTTGAAATACATTACGTGGTGGGCCCTACAATGGTGTCCCTTATTTGAGGGATCCCTCAACTAAAGCTCTCTATATATATAGTGAGCTTCCATTGAGGAATCCCTTTAATAAGCTTATTTGAGGAACACTCTTGTAGGGCCCACCATACATTGTATTTCATTAATCCAAACTATCTATTTGGTAGATATTCATTCGAAGATCATCTCTCCAAAAAATCACTTGAATCCGATATCATTTGAGCACTCAATTAAATTATTGAAATTTTAATACTTTCTTGAATCACCGTATTCATTGATTTTGTAGGATACAATTAGATATCTAAACAGTTTCCAATTTGTTATTTTTTTTTTTTTTTTTGCAAGGATGATCTATTTATGAAGACTTAAAAAGTAGATAGTTTTGATCGTTGGAAAATTTTTTTTTTGTAGAGTATTCTAAAGGGCATCTTTCAAATAAAATTATTTGAGGAATCTCTTAATAGAAAGGAATTGTATATATATATATATATATATATATATCAAAGTTGCCTTGTAATTAAAATTTTAAATAGTTCAAAATTGTCGTCATTAAAGGAAAAAAATATATATTTAAGCACACTACTTCATATGTAAAACAATATTCTATTAAAAAAAAAAGAAAAAGAAATAAGAGTTCATGTCTAATATCCAGTTCTCTATAAATAAAGATAAAATGAAAAATAAAAATAAAAAAGTCCACTAATTGGGAGAGTAGTAATAATAATTTCATATATTTAGTTGAGTTATTAAAAAGATAGGCAGAGGCGCAAAGGACTCACTAGTGTAGTGGTTTGAAGTATTTACTCCCTCAGGTAAAGTTCTGGGTTTGAATCATAGTATTCGTGTATTGTGTATGAATTTAGTATATTATCGTCAATTTCAATATGAAAAGTCCTATAAAAAAAAAAAAAAAGATAGGCAGAAGCTCATTATTTTATTTTATTTTATTTTTTTCAAAAAGTAATTTTCTTTGGGAAACAACTTTTCATTATAAATCTATATGATATGCATAAAAATTGATTTTTTAGAAAAAGGTCAAATCTGTGTTGTGGAATAAAGTAATGGACAAATACAAGGCGAGTATGGGAAAACTTGCCATCTCTGAAAACCAAATTAATAAGATCCATTGCTGCAGCTGACATGTAGAAGATTCAGATTCTTGGCCCAGTGGAATCTGGTAATGGGTCACATAATTTGTTTTTGAGATTCTGCTTTTATCGTATCTCCCAAGAGCCAAGATTCTAGTTTCTTGACTTAATAAACAAAACGAAAATTATTGTAACGGGGATTTAATATGCATAAATAAACATAAGCACGTTATTAATACAGATTGTCAGATCAAGCTAAAACATTTTATTAATATTGACTGTTAAAATGTCGATGATGACTTTACATTATTTTCTCCGACTATGCATTCACTTCTACTTCGGATCGCGATTTTTCTTGGATACATTTATGTATTAGGTATATAGGCAGTATTTATCGTTGAATGGATGGATACTTCAAACTTTTAATAGGATTGCTAGATCCCAGTCTAGTTTTGTCTCAGTTTCCATTGGCTTTTAGCTTTTTTTGGCTATAGAGATCATTTTCATGGAAGTTCTTATTGAAATATTAATCCCCGTTTCTTTTTGATAAAAGAAAATTGTCACCTCACCAGCATCATCACATGTAGCTAACAAAATTTTGAAGTTGAGATATGTAAGAATTATTGAATTTCTACAATACGTTAAATCTAACATGCTAAAGAAAGTTAGAGCAAAAAAACAAGGAAGTCTTCAAATTCCACGATGAAGTAGACATATCACCATGCCATTAAGGTCTTTTCTATAGACATAAGACCTGTCACAATTTGAGGTCCACTTATGGACAAAAGAAGAAAAGGAAAAACTCCACAATTTCGTGAAGCGAATTATTAGTCCACATTTATAAGGCTGACAGAAAAGAAAAGAAAAAAAAAAGAAAAAGAAGGGTGTTGCTTTGTTTTATGCTCCTAAATTAAGCGTGTATTGTCATAATTAAGAGTGTATGATTTTTCACGTAGAAAGCGTGTTTTCTTTTTTTCTAGCCTTATAATTAAGTATATTTTATTTAAACCAGAGTGTGTAGATTGTATTAGTTAGTCAGGTAAGTATTGAATTAAAAGCCCAATTCGTTTAACATAGTTAGGTAATTAAATAATACCAGTTCACACCAAATAATTGACATAGACAATTTACTCATATCCAGAGTCTAATGTGGTTTGGTACAAACATATCGTCAGGAATAAAAGAAAACAACTATTTCCTTACTCGATAACAGAATGGACATATAAATTTTTTGGGATTCTCTTGGTGTAGAATTTTACCCTAAATGGCTAATTTTTGGCATATGATGAACTTGACGGGGAGACCTTCATGCATTAATAATTCATTCTTATGGTAAATAGATGGGGAACTAATAATATATATACCCGCGAATTCGAGGGGTTCTTGGGAAGCTGTACCGCCCGTGAATTCAGCGGGTTCCCAGGAAGCTGGGCCATCCAACCACGGCCCCGCTTCCTATCTGTATCGCAAAGGAAATTCGTCAGAGTATTTCGACAAAACTGGTGTATCCGGTTCCTATCCCACTTGTCAATTTATCTATTTATGATTGAGCTAACTGAGTGAAACCTTTCACCAATTTGGACAATCACCAAGGCCTCTCAGCAATTCAACGCACCCCTTAAGCTAAAAGACGTGTATATATATAGTCTTTCTCTAATCTGGACGTCCTCATTTTTCTTAATATGCGGATGTGTTGTTTTAACAGTCTTATCATTGAAAAAAAAAAAATAATAATAACTACAATTAGATACCTCAAAACCTTGCATTCAGGTGAAAGAAACGTGTAGGAGTTCAATATTAAAAAGTTGTTGAGATAGGTGTTGATATACAGATATTTAGCTAGATATCAACGTGATACCAAAAGTGAGGACATGTGTTATAGAAACAATGGAACATGTGTTATACTTTCTATGTAGTGATATACAGTGCTAGGAAAAGTGAGGAAGTCATTTGAGTTGATTTGCAAGCACAAGAAGGTAAGGAAATCACAAAGTCTGAACGTTAATGAAAATGTGAACATCCGCATTAGAGATTAATTATATTTATATAACTCAAGGTGTATCCTTACTACCTTTTTAAAAATTTCACACATATCACAAAGGACCTACTAGTGTAGTGGTTTGAAGTATTTACTCTATCAGGCAAGGTCCTGAGTTCGAGTCCTAGCATCCGTGTAGTGTGTGTGAGTTTAGTGTGCTATCGTCCTCGCAATAGGAAAGGTCCTCAAAAAAAAAAAACAAAAAACAAAAAGACACATGTCCATTCTTGTAACTATAGTTAACTCTTTATTTTTAAATATTTTAAACAAAAATAATAATTAAATAACATTAACTCTCACTCCTCTCTCCCCTCATCTCGGCCCAGCCCCATGAGCCACCCCCTCAGCAACCTTAGCCACCATTCCCCTGCAACAACTCCAGCCACCTCCCCCAACCACAACAACCACCCACACCGACAAGACCCATGAAAGGCATCTTTAAGCGTATGATTTTCTTCAACTCTTGCTACCTATGTGCGGGAACACATATTTCGATAACCAATAGATGGGCAACATGTGAAAAATGAATATTCCTTAGGTCAATTGTTTACCCTAATTAAATTATATTTAATTAGAAAAATTATCTTTGATTTAAGATGGGAATATCTCCCAAAATCAAGGATGAGATTTCCATCAAATCTCCTTGATTAATTCCAATCTCCTGTTTATGGGTAAGAATAATCCTAACCAAATAAGGATTATTCTTCAAACCCTAGCATACAAAGAGCCTATAAATACATGGCTACACAAGACATTCAAGTTAACTTTTTCTATCCCGTAAAACCCTTTCCTGCCGCCACTCTCTCTCCTCTTTCTCCCACACGACTAAGTGCCACCACACACGGGTCTGCCATCCGGCTCTCCCCATGGCATAAAACTCCATCCATTTTAGTTATTGTTTTATCTTTATCAAGATCCAATTGAACTAACTTAGGCATCGGAGGGCCTTTGGCCAACACCCCCCAAATTATCATGAATATTGTTATCTATTTATAGATTAAAGGTCGAGGAATCAACCCGTGAATATTCTTAGCACGAAATTTTGCTCAAACATTTTGGTGCTTTCATTGAAAGATTCAAAATATACTCAATGCGATGCTCTCGAATATTGGTCAAGGGAAATCTATTTCCTTTCCATCATAAGTTTCATCTGAAACCCTCAAATTATCATGGTGAGAATAATCACCACAGTCTGGCAGAATTTCCTCTAGCCACCCAATAAAAGCATAACGAGCAAAAAAAAAAAATAGCTTAGCAAGGAGAAAACTATGGATCTGCTCTATCACCGGCGTAGACCACCGAGTTACCACGTGCGACCCAATCTGTCTCATCATGACCAGGGATCTCTGATCTCCATGCCTGGAGACTCGTGCTGTCGCTAGCCGCAGGAAAATAGCCTAGGCGGCGTTGGAAAATTCTCCACAGCCGCTGCCATCATCGAAATGACGGTTTCCGCCCGTTGCCTGGTCATGCCAACCACACCATCCCATTCCCATAAATCCAAACAGTAGAAGCCCAGCATGAAGTTCCACCACCTGATGCCGACAACTCGCTAACGAAGTATCTCTAGAAAAATAGGAAGTCGTGGCCAAGTTTCGTGGAGATCCATCCTGATATCGTTTCGCGACACCACCAGCGTCATCGGAACCAACAACCTCCAATCTGCAAAACCCAAAAAGTTCGTTGCCATTCGTGAAACATTAATGTTTTATTATAAAATTATTGCACATGCATTATTTAATAATTCAATTATTTTATCAAGGCGCATGTGATTTTATAATTGGCATATAATCATGCTTTTATCATGCCTACTAATTATTTTTTTCACTAATGATCAGGAAAATATCCAATGACTTGGTGACCAACTTGCGAATCCTCGGTCAACTCGATAAACGATTCTCCAATCAACCTGATTCACGATCTGTCAGTCAGGCTGATGAATGATCCTTTAAACGAGGTCGACAACCTCCAGTTGGGCTTCATGGCCAAAGTCAAAAATCCAACTCATGGTCCCATGGCCGAGGTTGGAATTTTCACCCATGGCATAGCCACAACCTCTCATCACAGCAATCCTACTACCGCCCCCAACTACGGCCCGATCTGGGGGCAATTGCAACCATTCCTTCCTTTGGGACCTTGCTTGACGTTCGCAGCTCCCGCATATACTTCCAACGAAATCCTAGCCCGCATGCAATTAGGCTCCACACAATTCTCTCCTCCTGATTCACGCAGTCAAGCAGACTTCGGTCTTAGAGTTGACCAACGAAGTCAAAGAGTAGACAACAAAAGCAACTTGGTTGGGCAGCTTCTCAAGCAAATTGACTTGGTCCAAGACATTGGTCGTGGATCCAATGGTGAGGAGAGAAGGATGGACGAACGCACTGGGAGGCGGTTCGAGATGTCCCAAGTAGGTTGAGCATGAACAAGCAGGCAATGAGGAAGACAGAAAATGTTGTGCAACACGCAAGCATGTCACAAGCATCTGCGAGCCCAACTAGAATAGATCGAGTATCCGTTCGAGGTTAGGTCTAAGGACTAACGTTCACGCAGGGCACAGTCTGATATCCATGCTCGCTAGGCTTATAAGGAGATCAGCCTCGTGGCCATCCTCATGGAGAACGTGCAGGAAGACGCCCACCGGTTCGCACTGAAGAGCAAATCCCATGCCATGCGCTGTAAAAATCCTTCACAAGTTCAATCTACTAATATTCCCTTGCCAGCAAGGCAGCTGAGGTGAACATCCCCTACAGCTGATGAGGAAGTTGACCAACGACACCCACATCGTGAACTTCCCCAACAAGCACTATGCGCAGAAGATGTCGAGAAGCTCGTGAATGATTGACTTCGAGACTTGAAGGTGGGAGGATACTTGGAGGATGCCTTGCGCAAGAAGGTAGACCAAGTGAACTCCTCACCAATCATTAACAAGATGAAGGAGGCAGCTCCCCCGATCCTGCCATTTAAGAGGGTTTTCGATCTCGAAAGCCATCTCAAGCACTTCAAGAGTGCTATGATTCTATATAAATTTAAAGACGCATTGATGTGCAAGGTGTTTGTAATGACCCTGCGAGGAGTAGCCCAAGACTAGTTCCATACCCCTTCGTCCAGGTCAATTGGAAGCTTTGAGGAGCTTACCCTCGTCTTCTTGAAAGATTACACTTTTTATTGGACTATCAAAAAGAACACTGACTATCTGTTAACTTGCACAAGAAGCACAATGAATCCCTTTTAGACTACATGAAGAGATTCAAGGCAGAAAAGGCAAACATCATAGGATGCAATGACCGAATCGCGTCCTCTGCCTTCAAGAAGCCTTGCCAACTGAGCATGACTTATACCATGAGCTGACTATCGTTCCCATCCAGACTCTAGCAGAGGTCTTTGCGACCGCGGAACGTCACATGCTCTGGGACGACGATCGAATCGCCATATGTCAAATTTTCCATCCCTATACATCAAATTTTTAGCATATGAGAACTATACTAGGCAGGTTGACCAACCGACCAAACAAGCAGGTCAGAGGAGTGACACGTTCAACAAAAAGAGCAATGGCAAGTGTAAGTCGCAGACCCAAGGGGAAGCTCTAGCATATGAGAACTACACCAAGTTCTCCATCCCCATACATCAAATTTTAGCCTAAGTGAAATATAAGCCTTTGGTGAAAAGACCACCACCCTTGAAGCAAGATCCAGTCAAGAGGGATATCATAAGGTATTGTGCTTTCCATAACACACATGGGCATTACACAAACAACTTCTTTGCTTGGAAAAAGCACCTCGAAAAACTGGTGAGAGAAGGCCAATGCACAGAGTTCGCAGCAAAGAAGGCTATCCAGCAAAACAAGGACCACAACACATCCAAGGAACCTTTCCAGAAAGTTATAAGGATTAACACAATCTTATCTGATTCTTAGGAGTCTACGCTGACCAACAAAAAAAGAAGAGGAAGATTAAATAGGCCACTGTTATCTCACAAATCTTAACCAGCCTCCTATTAATTGAAGATGATTCCATGATAGGATTCTAGAAGAAAGATTTGATTGACCTTGATCTGCTGCACAATGACACCTTCATCATCAGTATTCAGATTGCCTAAGCCGTGATCGATCAAACCCACGCAGATGAGGTCAGTGCAGCTAACATCCTACAACTGTTAGCTCGTCTAGTAGATGAGCATGGAGACAATGATCAACAAGTTAGCCAAGTCACTGACCAGCTTCAATGGCTCGACTTTGATTACCGTATGTACAATAAACCTCGACGTCTACTCTCCACCAATAATCAACTCGCAAACCTTTATGATCATTGATGAAGTTTCCTTTACAATGGCATCCTGGGCAGGCCTTGGATTAGCAAGATCAAAGCTGTCACCTCTTCCACTCATCAGAAAATCCGTTAACCAATCCCTGGAGGCAGTACCGGGCAGATCAATAGTGTTCAGTTAATGGCTAGAAGATACTCCGCCCAAGAGCTAAAGAAGAGCAAACAAGTACAGTTCATACCGGTAAGTTGGACAGAATAAGCGGATGAGGAAGCAGATCATGTCCTAACAGTCGAGTAAACCAAAAAGGAAAGGGAGTAGCTACCCCTCCAATAGCAATCATAAAGTTAGGACCAAGTCGAGGGAATTCTTCTAGAGGCCTCTTCTGAAGAAGGATGGAAGCCCGAGGAGGACATTGAGCTAGTATCCCTTGATCTTGACAAGCTAGAGAGAAAAGCGTGGATGGTCTTGAGCCTAAGCCCAGAAGAGAAGGTGGAACTAACTACCTTCCTCTAGAACAATAATGACGTGTTTGCATAGTCACCGTCTGACATGCCTGGAATTGACTTGCAAATCATCAATCACCTACTGCATGTCAACCCAGCTAGTAAGCCAGTTGTGCAAAAGAGATGCAACGTTGCTCTGGAGCGAGTTGTAATCATTGAAGCCGAGAGCGACAACCTCCTAGCTGTCGGCTTTATTAAGAAGTCTCATATGCAAAATTGCTTGCTAACGTTGTTCTGGTAGCAAAGAAACACAAGGGTCAGTGGAGAGTTTTCTTTGCCATAAATGTCTTAAGGGAGACGTATGCTTTAGTTTAAAAGCATCCTAAGGGAGATGCATGTCAACTAAAAGCTTCTTAAGGGAGTCACGGGATGATCGCAATAAACGTCCTAAGGGAGACACATGCATCTATCCAAAAACGTTTTAAAATAGATGTAGGACAACGTTCAAAACATACTAAAGGAAAAATAGAAGAACACCCCTCAAGCAGGTGATGAGTAAATATTCAAGCAAAACACTCAATCAATTCACAAGACATAGTGCAAATTGAAGTTAAAGAAATAGTCGAAGTTGTTATAGTAAAGTGACCAACTGGCCAGAGTTTAACAAAGAACAGGCAATCAACAGATCCAAAAGTTCAAAAATATCAGTGAGCAATTGACATGCCTAAGTTCAGCATGTCAGATGAAGTGGTTAACCGAGACCAATAATTAAAGCCACAAATCTACAAAGAAGAAAAGTCTTAATCTTTGAAACTTTAGCATGAGACTCCTTCTCTTTGGTGCTCTTCAGCTCAAGTCTCAACCGCCTCGGCTACTTGCTCATCAGTTGTAGCCACCTACTTATCAGCCTCAACTACATGATTATCAGCTACAGCCACCTACTCGTCAGCTTTGGCTACTTATTTCACAGCATCAGCTTCAGCCTCATCAGTTGCGCCTTCTTTGGCTTCATCTTACTCGACTGTAGACTCATCAGCTATCGTCTCACCAACTACCAAATCCTCGGCTATATCTGTGTCCATGACGATATCCTGCTCACCTCAAGCAGAAGATCGAGTTGATCATCCAAGTCGAGACCATAACATTTCCATCTCTAAACATCACCAGCTGGGGGCAGACCACGTTCCTGCTTTCATGGTCTGACAAACTTTGGCAATGTACGGCTCGAGATTAAGCCTTTTACTGATCTTATGAACTGCAAGCAAAAGGTAGAAGTCGGTTGGCCATAAAAACTCACATGTAACAAAACTTTGGATAAATCAGCTATTCGAGACGTATCATAGCAAGACATTGCCCTAGCCGGCCAGCACAAGCCAAGACGTGGCCCAAGGAAAACCGCGGCCCAAGTAGCACAAGGCAAGAGGTCGCAACCCTAGCAGGCCCACAACAGCAACTGACCACAGTCGACAGCAAACAGCAGGTGATTGCTACAATCAACAGCAACAAACAGGTGACGGCCATAATCGACACTAACCAGCCACTTGGTCCTTGCTGCGAAAAAAAAATTGAAGAAAAATAAAAACCCAAGTGTGACCTATCTTGGTGTGCACGACAACTCCTCTCCTTAACAAGCAGTACAATCCTCCAATGTCTCTCTCACAAGCTATAAAGTAGAGGAAAACAAGTTTGAGATATGAAGAGGAATGAAGATAAGCCTTGCATTTATAGCAGTTGGGTATCCTTGACCAACAAGGAGTCACAAGCCTATTCCAGCTAGGAGCCCAAGTCAAAATTGGAAGCCCATGCAGTTGGAAAGCCTAATAAATATTTCTCATCTCCTCCATGCCACATAAGCACTATGCAGAAGCTAGGGGGACATTTGTGGGAACACGTACTTTGGCAACCAATAAAGGGACTACATGTGGAAAAGAAATTTTCCTTAGGTCAACTTATTACCCTAATTAAATCCTATTTAATTAGGGAAATTATCTTGATTTAAGATGGGAATATCTCCCGAAATCAAGGATGAGATTTCCATCAAATCTCCTTGATTAATTCCAATCTTCTATTTATGGGTAAGAATAATCCTTAAGAAATAAGGATTATTCTTCAAACCCTAGCACACAAGGAGCCTATAAATACATGACTACACAAGACAATTCTAGGTAACTCTTTCTCACCCTAAAAACCCTTTCTTGCTGTCACTCTCTCTCCCACACGGCTAAGTGCCACCACATAAGGCTCTGGCCACCCGGCTCTCCCCATGAGAGAAAACTCCATCTATTTTAGCTATTGTTGTATCTTTATCAAGATCCAATTGAACTAACTTAGGAATCAAAGAGCCTTTGGCCAACACCCCTCGAGTGTGGTCTATTTACTCATATTTATTTCGCAAAGAGCGAGGAAGAGAGAGAAGGAAGATCGAAGGTCAAGGAATCAACCTACAAATATTCCCCATACGAAATTTTGCTTCAACACTATGTCCAATCTACCATTTAAACTAAGCCTGAAAGGATTGAATTCTGGTTTTACATTAGAGGGTATGAGGTTGTTGTTGGGAGTAGACTTCGTTGGGTGGGGATGGAAAAGGGTGAACGAGGGGTGTTGTTGGGGAATGGTGGCTACTAGGGATAGGGTGCGGGGATGGGTCGGGATGAGGGAAAAGGGAATGAGTGAGGGGCTAATGTTATTTAATTATTATTTAACAGGGGTTGGTCGAGATGAGGGGAGAGGGAATGAGTGAGGTGTTAATGTTATTTAATTATTATTTAACTTTTTTTTTTATAGCTTTAAATATTTAAAAACAAAGAGTTAACTATGGCTACAAAAATGGACATGTGTAAAATTTTAAGAAGGGTGGTGAGGGTACACCTTGGATTAAAGTGGTGAGTAAAAATGCTCCCATATATACAAAGAGCTTCTATTGAGGGACACCCTTGTAGGGCCTACTTCGCATTGCATTTCACTAATCCAAACCGTCTATTTTGTAGATATATATATATATATATATATAGTTTTTAAGTCTATATAGTTTTGTAGGGCCCCCTACAAAAAAAAAAGAAAAAAAGAAAAGAAAAATCAACGATCCAAACTATCTAGTTTTTAAGTCTATATTCATAGATCATCCTCACAAAAAATTAGACAAATCAAAAACCGTTCCGGCATCCAATTGTGTCCTACAAAATCAATGAACACAAGGCTTAAAAAAAGTACTAAAATTTCAATAACTCAGTTAAGTGGTCAAATGATATTGGATTCAAATAAGTTTTTGTAGAGATGATCTTTGAATGATTATCTAACAAATCGACGGATTGGATTAGTGAAATATAATGCGGAGTGAGCCCTATAATAATGTCCCTAAAATAAGCTTATTTGTCCCTTAACGGAAGCTCTCTCTCTCTCTATATATATATATAGAGAGAGAGAGAGAGAGAGAGAGAGAGAGAGAGAGAGAGAGAGAGAGTTGTTCTCTACTATGGACGTCCATATTTTTTCTAACGTGTGGCGTGTGGACTACTTGTTTTTTTGCCTACTTTGTACTAATAAATCAACCCAAACACTTTTATCCCTTTTCTTGGTAAAGGTAGAATAGAAATATCACCTCCAGATTTAGCTTTTCCTTCATTGGTGGACTGTGGAGAGAAGTTGGAGGCTGTTATGTGTGCTTTAGTGCCCTTTTTTCAAGGCTTTTTTTTATTATATATAACCCTTAAAGTGTATTCCAATCTCATTTTGCCCCCTGAAACTTATTTTGTTTCATTTTACTCTACATTTCACACAAACTTGTCTCACTTTACTCCATTTTTTATTATTATAAAATATTAATTAAAATTTGAAATTTCAATAAAACTTAAAATCCATAAAAAAAAAAAATTATAAAGAAAATTAATATTTTAGAAAAAATAAGATTAAAACAAAACAAAAATTTGCCACTCCCATCGCCACCAGGTGCCTCTCTTATGATCCTTTTTCGCTTTGTTTTTGTAATTTTAAGTTCTAAGCTATTTGTACTCTTTCTTCAATACTAGGAATCATTTTTCTCAAAAAAACACAAAAAAATAAAAATACAATCTTGATTTTCTCTAGCTTAGAAATAGGGTAGTTACGTCAGTTTTTACTTAAATTTTGATTTTTAGGGGTTCGTCTCCCCCTTACACTTGAGAAAAATGAGACTTGGCTGAGATTTTTAGGGAGAGAGAGAGAGAGAGAGAGAGAGAGAGAGGGGTTAGGGGGAGACAAATGGGGAGGTGGAGGGGCAGGGGTGGGGATGTAATTTTTGTTTTGTTTTAATCTTATTTTTTCTAAAATATTAATTTTCTTTACCATTTTTTTAATTTATGGAATTTAAGTTTTAAAATTGAAATTGAAAATTTTAATTAATATTTTATGAAAATGGGGTAAAGTGAGACAAGTTTGTGTGAAATATAGGGTAAAGTGAGACAAAATGAGTTTCAGTGGGCAAAGTGAGACTAAAATCCACTTTCAGGGGGGTATATCAAAAAATAAGCCTTTTTTTAAAATGAAAAGAAAGAAAGATGCACACAAAAACAAAAACAAAAACAAAAAAAAAAGAAAAAAAAAAGAGAAATGGTTTCCTTTCCATTGAATGAATGAATTCATTTAGATCATGGGAAAAAACAAAACGAGTCCAAACATTAAGAAGTTTTCGGACGTTCGTACTAGAGAATAATTTTATTTAAGGGACACCCTTTAGGGTCCCCTATGAATTTTTTTTTCAACGATATCCAAACCATTTATTTCTTAAATCCTTGCAAAAAAATTAGACAAATTGAAAACCGTTTCGATATCCAATTGTGTCCTACAAAGTCAATGAACACAGTGCTTCAAGAAAGTACTAAAATTTCAATAATTCAATTAAGTGGTCAAATGATATCAGATTCAAGCAATTTTTTATAGAGATAATCTTTGAATGATTATCTAAAAAATAGACAGTTTGATTTAGTGAAATACAATGTAAAGTGACCCCTACAACGATGTCCCTCAAATAAATTTATTTAATAGATCCCTCAATAAAAAAATTATATATATAATGCTGACGTCCGCATTTTTCTTAAAACTAAGTTTGAAAAAGTAGTACGTAGGGGGTGTAGTAAGTAACCAACGCCATCCTTAGGTCCCCTTCACTTTGATTTCTTTTACTTATTACACTGGCCACGCTTCTTTAAAAAAATTCAACAAATCACAATGGTACTTTATTACATCCACCGCCCAAAATTACTAGGGAGGTGGGCTAACATTGTCAAGTCCTCTTTTAACGAAGCTTTATCTTTTGTTCTTTTTCAAAATTGTTTTTGTTGTTAGTGGCTATTTAGGGGTAATGGTCTTGAATTTGTGCTCCACTTCCGTTAAGCACAGTTAGTCCTCTCTTACATTTTCGGTCAAATTTAGAGACAGTGTTAGTGGTGGCCAATGGCAGGCCTAGGAATATTTACATAAGTGGACATTTTTTGTTATTTTTTATCAATTATAAACCAATATATATATAATTTTTCTCTAATGCGGACCTCCGCATATTGTTAAAATCCGATCATCCTCTCCACACCTTATTTTTTTGCAGTTGGATTGCATTCCTTCAATTCCAAGAGGTGCACATTTTGTATATATAAACAAAAACATGTTGCAAGAGACGTGAGAGCAACCAATGGGAGTGCTTTCTTCTTCTGCAACTTCACTTTCCCACATGTGCTTTATGTGCTTTCTTCTTCTGCATCTGGACGTTCCCAAACCTATGATTGCTTTTTATATAAATTATTTATATAGGCAAATTGTGGACTACTTGGAATTTCAGAAATTCAATCCACTTGAAAAAACAAGCTGAGAAAGGGACGACTGAATTTTCAAAGCATGTGGACGTCCGCATTAGAGAAAGACCGATCCAACTTTATAACAAGCACTCATATATGGCACATCAATGTCATGATTTTTACAAATTGATTTCACGTTCCCTGAAAAAAATAGATGAAATGTGCAATAGTGAAGTGAAAGGAGAGCTTATGATTCTCTCTTGCCTCCTTATCAAGTTCAATGCGATGAAAATAGACTTTTGGTAGCGTAGAGAAAAGATAACGGAGAAACCAAGCCAACGTTAATGCCTTCCTGATTGAAATTCCCACCATTTCTTTTGTATCAAATATCTCATGTTGTCTTTTATTATTTTATTATTAAATATCTCATGTTAAAGAGACACACAGAATGAATGTACTAATATTAGAACAAGAAAAGACATGTAGGCGTGGGCTAATAGCCTAATATTTATATGCTGCAGTGGTAGGCTAATATTTATTGTAGTAGAAATAACCTTACAAAATTTACACCAACTTAGAAATTTTGCCCTAGGTTGAAGCCGACTTCAACCTACACATAGGTCAGTCCTTGGAGGTAGCCGACCTCCCTAGATGTTAGTTGAACCTTCAAAGATAGATGCTAGGGAGACCTCATTACAATATTGTATTGTGTACTGCATATCTAATGGTTGTGTGACCTACTTATATTGGTTGACATACCTTTATTACTGAAGTAATATACAGTGTGTTACTATTATGTGGCCTCGCTAACATTTCTCATTGTAATGTAAGTGGTTTAACTTTGACATGAATGATGGTTTTTCTGCCCCTGCAAGGGTGGAGCAACAAAGGTTTTGAGCATTCAGGAGAAGGTCACGACCAGTTGATGATTCAAGATTTGAAAGCTAGCTCGGCAAAATTTACATATTTCCTGACGGTAGGAGTGAATTTTTTAAAAAAACATATATAAAAGATACACCTAATCCAAGGGACGTAATGAGCCTTACACCTCAAATGTATTTTTATACAAAATTCCTAAAATCAAAGCCCTAATTTCACAAAATCAAAATTATAATTTATGCCTAACTTAAACCCTAAAATACTCAATTTCAAATTAAAACTAAAGTTAAAGATTTAGGAGAAACCCAAGAGGAGAAGCTAAGAGAAGAGGAGAGATATGAAAGTCAACTAGGCAAAAGGCTTGTAGGTTTTAATTTATTTTAATTTTGGGAGGGCTACTAAAGATATGTAGGTATTTTTTTAATATTTTTTTTTTTGGGAAAAATTTTGGGCCAGGAAGTAGCCCAACCTGCCCTCCATGAACATCCGTCCCTGGTCACGACAAGACGAACCTTTTATAATTATAATAGGTGGCAAGTGGAGATGTGGTGATGTATGCAACTGAAGTATCCTGATAGAATGGTAGACTTGAAGAAATGATCCGATCAATTTGATCAAGCACTCGTCATCTATCTTGATTGTTCTACTCTTTTAACAACATGAAAAACCGAAAGCTCTGCCCTCTACTCTCTGTCGAATGGATGGAAAATTAGAGGTCTTTGGCGTCCCCTCCAGTCAAGAATTTGGGCCTCAGAATCACTAGTTAATATGCTTGTCTCTCATGCATTTCTTCATTCATGGTTAAGCATTTTGGTGTCCTCGATATTGAGAGATTATAGAATACTATGGTAGTACGGTCACGTGGTACATTTTGTACACATATTGTAATATTAGTGGATATGTATTCATACTATTCCTTAAAAGGGGAAAAAATAAATCATGTTGTCTATTCATATTATAACACATGTACAAAATGTACTACATAATCATACTACTGTAGTATTATATAATTTCTCCCTGGCATAAAGGTCACACCAATCCATCCTGAATTGGTGGTTAAACTGTCCTCGGCATAGAGGACACACGCATCCATCCTGAATTTGTTGGTTAAATTTTACTCCACTGCGGTGACGATGCTGTAGGGGAATGCAAAAAGAATTTTTGATCAATTCATACCTAATGTTGATTTCTTTCTTTATTTATTTTTGCCAAAATGAAATTAGACGTCACCTTTACCTTAAGCATTCACATTCAGGAGGCTGAAGATGAAATTGTAGGTGGTGGGTAGTCATCATTTCTTATGCAACATAATTTTTTTTGTAATTTTAGTAACCTCGTTCATGTACAATTTGCACACCAAAACTAAAGGGTAAACAAAACAAGAATACATGACAACGCAAAGTACACGACAGAGCAATACATAAAATCCTAAATGTCAACTAAACAGTTAGATGTGAATCACCACAACTGCATGAGAAGCAACTTAGCAGCTTTAGCCAACAATGAGAACAAGATAATGCTTCATTTTTCTGGTCAACAGTTGCAAGCAACTTGGTCAAGCCAGACTTAGTTGCAGACGATCATCTATCATATCTCAATTTACTAGCCATACCGATCCCCCTCGAATCAATTTGCAGTTGATAGCAGACTTGTTCAACTCCTTTTGCCTTTCATGAGTTCCAAAGAGAACTGCAGCACACAAGTATCTGCCAAGTAACATGGTGAGAAAGTAACGTGCACAGTAAAATATCACCAAACGAAATTTTCTGTCACTCCAAGCATTTGAAAGCACATATTCACTTTTCAGAACGATAAAAAAACAGATCAATTATCTTTTTCTAAGCTTGGTAAGTAAGAAGACGAGATATCCTTGCTTTATAAAGATAATGATTTTTTTTTCTTTTACAAAATTCATTTATCCACACTCAAGGCACAGAGAAGCACATATGAAAATATGTCCAAGAAACAGAATAACACCATACATGCCATGAGGACAAGACCATCTAGCTTGGACCTGTAGAGGAGCGATTCTTTCTCCTGGGTCTTTTGTTTTTGGGCTTCACAGCATCCTTCAAGGTTTTCTCTCCATTTGTTTGTTCTGCAGTTTCAGCTGCCCTAATGGGTGAAGGTTTTGGATTAATATCTTCAGGAGGTTCTTCTGGCTTGGCTCCGCTGGTTGTTTCCTCACCTTTTGGGTCGTTTTGTTTCTTAGTAGTCATTGACATTCCTGCACATATCATGCATCTGCCGTCAATGCCTGTAGATTAAAGTTCTCTCCATCTCATATAAATGTGCATGTGCATGTCTGGGAGTGCATGCATGTAAACAAAAGTTCTCTTCCTGTATGTGCATGTCTGTATAAGTATGCACAATCATGCATAATTATATCTACATTCTAAGTTGAACATTTCATGAATGAAACTAGTATGAACAAACGTCTTACATGCCAAATATAGACTACTAAGCATGCTCATTACATCAGGCCAAAAGAAAGGTGCTCATTGTCAAATAAATTCTACAGTAATACAATGTTAATTTGCATCTTGAGTTCTTCTTTTTCTTTTACTGAGAAGTTAGATACAATCATCTAAGATTGAAACAATAGACAATGTTGGAATTTCTAAACAAACATGAAAGTTGCGATGCTTTGTCCCACTGCTACTACGGCCATTCACTAACTTCAATGCTATCAGCGGGGCCAACACTTTAATTTCAAAAATGGAAGCATGATTCTTAACCATCAGGTCGCATAAGACCAAGAACCTACATAATTTCTTTTCATTTGTAAGTCATAACCAATATGCATTTCCCCATTTTATGAGTCAATTCCACTTTCCACAAGGATGAATAACTAAATAAACAGGATCATTAGTCTTAAAAACTCTGGAATGAGCTAAAGTCATCACAAGGAGCAGCAATAGGTAAATGGTCATTTTCCTTTACTCTTATAAGTGATCACAAAAAATAGTACCATGGGAAGCTAGAGAAGCTTTTAAGAAATCCGAATCAACACCCTTTGAGTACGGATCCCTGAGGAAAAATGAAAGAAGAATAATAATAAGAAAACTAGAATCAAATAAATCAATACAGGTCTAACCTTCCTAATTTATTCAATTATTTACTTTTGCCGGGCCGGGGCTTATCAAGAATGTTTTTTTTACTGAAACTAGTTATACAAAGAATAAATTTATTCTTCATAGCATAGAAATCAGTGTGCATGTGCCTACAGAACCCGTTTCAAGAATATAAAATTATGTTCATTTTCCCCAATCACTTGTTTGACGGCCTATTTTTGGTTCAGTTTTTAGGAGAAAATAGGGAAGTCTAATTTTAACCCATCCACTGCTCAATATATTCCCATCCTGAGGATTTGTGGATAAGAAACAGATGGTGTGCCAGGATATTCTGAACTCATCTTGATAATCAGAAAGGAGGGATAATCAGGAGTGAGGCCCTAAATTTTCATTAAATCAGAAACTTACCAACTTGAGGGCCCCCCAATAAAATTCTTCGCATCATTAACCTTGTTAGTTTGCCTTTTGTCTGATAATTGAGTTTCACCTTCAACATCCTCACTTTGATTAGCAATGCCTTCCTCAGAAACCGGCTTTAATCTCTCCATATGATAAACAGAAGAGTTTTGTGTCAACCCTGTATTAGAAGCACCTCTATCAACATCCATGGGGTCAGAAGATGTACGGCGCTTGATCTTGCGTAATGCTCTTTCTGTGTTGTATGAATCAACCTACATTTGAATTGCAGTAGAAAAACTAAGAATAGCTGAAACATGAGAATACATTTGACCACATAAAGCTTTTCCAAATGAATCAACATCTTGATTGTTATATCCAAATATTTATTTGAAGTAAACACTTATTCAGTCTCTTCTGATCATGAGTACTTTTCCAAGAGACCTTCCAAGCAATATTGATGAAAAATGTCACTGATGTGTACTTGAGGGGAAAAAAAAAAAAGAATCTGCCATTTGCCTTCTAGATTAGCCAGTTCATGTTATGATTCTAGAATTTTTCGTAAAGGGTTATCATTTTTCTTCAAGTGATAGATAGTCAAATCAAGTATTAAAAGACTGTTTCATAGAGTGAAAACCTCACCGCCTTCTTTATCTTTTCTGTCATAGCACCAGCCTTGACAGAGGCAATTCGCAAACATTGCATTATAACACTCTGCAAGACACCCTCCCCTCCAGCTTTTTGAATGGCACAAACATCTCCATTTGCATTAAGTGTTGCAGTCATTCGTCCCCCCATAATAGCCTCTTCATGATGGGTTGGATCAATCACCTATGTGGCATCGAATCAAGTCAGACAAAGAACTTAACGGTTTCAGCCAAGTGTTATGCAAACATCATATTTAGAAAGAAAAAAAACTTTTCCTTACCACTCTGCTCTCGAAACTGAAGAATCCAAAGGTTACTGCTATAGGTAGATGGTGTATGATTAGATGAAGTGGCTCCCTCTCCTGTCAAAATGCCATACATATAAAAATTAAAAGGGTTATTCCAGTGTGATATGCATAGTATTTTACACTAATACACACACATATACTTCCTTGTGTCTTGATTTGCAAAGCTCATCACCTAGTGTCAAAAGCACAAATTAATGTTTTTGACCACAACATACAGGTCTTCTGGTAACTTTATAATTTCAGATTATTGTGTTTTTTTGGTTAGGAATATTTATCCATTTTTATTTCGTTTGGATCTAGTTTCAGTTCGTTGGCGGAAAATATCATCCATTTTCAAGTAGGACTTCAGGAAAATTTGAGTTCTACATGCAAACGCTTCATATAAGAATTTAATAGGACTTGATCAGTGAGAATCTGTGTACAGAGACAGAGCGAGAGCAACAGGAGCTAACCTCAGGTGGATGCACAATCACTTCCTGACCATCTTCTCCCCCCACGGAGCACTCAGGCCTCCGAAAAGTCAACAAAGCAGCCAATGCCGCAATATTAGCAGCATCAATAAGGTTTCTGTCCACATTTTATAAAGGTAGATTTCAATATATAGCAGGGAAAACGTAAAGAACAAAAATACAATGTCGGAATAGAAAGAAAGTAGAGCTTACCCTCCATTATCTAAAATATGGAGGTCAACACGGATGGCCCATGCTAACTTCCCCGAAAGAACACAAAGCGATTCTGTATCAACCGCCCTGCTTTCCCTGCATATTAATTCATTTCAATGCACAACAACACTGTCGTGTCACATATCTCTTCTTTCTTGTTTCTCATTACTCAAATGACAATATTGTTCAGCTCATTAGTCCCAAAAATTTATAAACAATGTAAAAATTTAACCATGCACGTCATATCCAGAGCAAGACTAAATATAACAAAAATCGAACTTTAAAACAAAAGTAAAAATGGATTCATAGAGTATGTTTTATTTGGTACTGAATTTCTCACTTTTCCTATACAAATATGCATAAATTACGAAAAAAAATTCCAAATTTGGAAAACACACAAGGTTCAACTAAAATTAAAAGTAAAAACAAATTGATAGTAGAAACGGGAAAAGGAACTAACCGAAGACCTCGGTCAATTACGCGGCCCAGCTCAACAGCAGACTCGCCGGGGCGGCCAGGCTCGAAGGAGGGGTCGGCCATTGGAGAGAACTCGGTGAAGATGGAGAGAGAGCCGTCATTTGGCCTATCCCGGTAAGGCTGGATAAGCTGGGCCGTGACGAAGGCCATTACATGGGTTTGGCCAAGCTGGACCTCCGCCGAGCCCTCGTCTTTGCCGAACTTGATGGTGAGGTTACGGTAGTCGAAGGGGCGACGGCCATCGATTCGGAGGTCGGAGAGTAAAGCGGTCTCAATGAACTTCTTCTCGTTCACTGACATGCGCCATGTGTTTGCTAATCTCTGCTCCATTGGAGGATTTGAGAGTCAGAGAGTGAGGAGTAAGAGGGGAGGGCTTAAGAGTTTGTGGTTTTGTCTGTTTTGTTTATTTGCTAGGGTTTTAGAGAATTATAATAAAGGGAACAAGACGATTCAAACGACGTCGTCATATCTTTAGAATGTTTGGGCTTCGTTGGTTGCCTGTCCTTGTGCCAATAGTTTGTATTAGAGCATTTCCACCAGTTGCCTCTTGTCATGGCAAGATTAGTCCTAGGGCAGACACTATTCACGTGAATAATGGCTGCCCTAGCCCCCTCCAGTAAAATGTGTTTCTAGCAGTTGGGGCTTGCCATGACAAATACTATTCATTTTTTTGTTTTTTTCACAACTTTTTTTACTTAAACAATTAATTTGGATAAGATTTTCGGATAAGATTTTTTGGTTTCTACGTGTCAATACTATTCATATTGGATAATATTTTCGGATAAGATTTTATTTTATTAGTTGTATTGGTTGGTATTTATAGGAAAAAAAAAAGTATGAGGATTTGGTGTTAAAAGTGAAGAGTATTGGTTGGTATTTATAGACATTGGCGAACCCAGAATTTTTGTAGCAGATGTGCAATATTGACTAAGTATGAAAAATGATTTTTTGGAATAATCATTTTCTCAAGATAATTTTTGGCGGCTTTTATTCCTTACACATCAAATAAGAAAACTTGATTTTATGAAATTTTAATATGAAGTATATATTGACTTAATGAGCCATCATTTTTAGCTTAAATCGTATTTTGCACTAAAACCGATTTTTCATATTTTGATTTGATGGGAATTTGATTTTCTAGTATTTTTATTTGAATCCAAATAGGGGATACTTCCTTATTTACATTGTAAACTTAAGTAAATGGAGTAATATAAAAATAAATTAAAGTAAAAGGACAAAGACATTTACTTAAATATTGAAAATGGAAATAAGGTATAGAGAAAAAAAAAAAATCTGCCTTGCCCTCGGGCCAGCACTCGGGCCAGTCTTGCCCTCCGGCCAGCCCAGTCTGCTAGGTCCCACCATTTGCCCGGGCTGGATTTTGTTGCTGGAAACCATTTTTTTGCCCAAACCCCCCCCCCCCAGAGTTCAGCCTTAGCTGCTGGAAATGCTCTTAGTGTTGTGCGGTTACACCACAAAAACCGTTAAATTAACTTATACTAGCCCTGCCAATTGGTTATTAATTTTTTTATATATAATAATATTTATTTATTTATTTATAATTTTAAATAAAAAAATTTAATGTTTAGTTTTGTTTCATAACATTCCATTTGAACGATGGAATTGAAAATTATATAAAATTTTAAAATTATGTAATTTAGAAAATATAGCCCGCCTATTATCGATCCAACTTAAGTCATCAATAGATAAAGGTTCAAATGGAGCATAAATTTCTGCCAACAAAACTGAGATTAAGAAACAACAACAAATGGGCATCAAATAGCACATAAATTCTGGTTGGGTCCCTAGAATTTTGTTTTTCTTTTTGTATTTTTTCTTTAATTTTTTCAAAAATATTTTTTTAAAATAATTTGACCAATTGTTGGATGACATTTTGTTGATTTAGACGTTGGGCGGGGTGAAGGATTTGGCAATAAAATTTAGTTCATGTACTTAATTTTCCAAAAAAAAGTTGAGAGTGCAAATTGAAAATAGTGTACAAATTTATAGAGTAAAACGACAGTTAACCCTCTACAAAATTTGACAGTTCTCCTCATTTTTCTTCTCCTCCCATTCCCCTATGACCCTTCAAACCTGACCAATCCCCCCACGTCCCCCCTTTTGTTTTTATCATCCCCATACCATTCACCCCATCCCCATCCTCCCCCTGATTCCCCTATGACCACTGCCCATAAACGAACCTAGAACTCACAGACCCAGCCCCATCCCCCATCATAGACCCACCCCCAACAAAACCAAAACCCACAAACCTACCCCTCCAAACGAACCCAGAACACAGAGACCAGACCCATCCCTCCCCATAGATTTCTTCTCCCTTCTTTCTATTTTTCACCCACACTCCCCTTTAATCCCCCCGACACAACCCCACCCACCCACCCCAACACCCCACCACCACCAACACGACGAACCTAGAACCCCAGCCCCCGCAACCACCCATTTTCTCCTTCTCTCTCTCTCTCTCTCTCTCTCTCTCTCCTATTCGAGCTCCCCCCTCCCCTTTGTATTTTTAATTACAACAAAAGGGAAAGAGGTGAAGTGGGTGGGTCCCTCTATTTATTAAAATTATTTATTTGAGATTTTACGTTATTTTAACATATAAAATGACTAATTTGCCTACAACAGAAAATTTGATGAAATGTTGAGATTTAGATTATAGGGGGGAATTAGCAATAAAAATTAATTCGTATACTTAATTTTCCAAAAAAATAAATAAAAATTTGAGGGTGCAAATTGAAAGTAGCGTACAAGTTCAGGGGCAAATCGACAATTAATTATTTTGTAAATGACACTGTAGAAATTGTAAAATTACGTTTATTTTGGTGGAAATTAAACTCGGGAATTTGATACCCCAATTTTCACAAATTTTTTTGTGCGTCATTTAATAAATTCCTCAGTTAAGTTGCCAAATAAGGAATTGTCAATTTCTCCTACCCTCTGTTTGGATAAAGGAATTGAAAATTACATAAAATTCTAAAATGATGAAATTTAGATTTCCATAATTTCAATTTCTGGCAATTGAAGATTTTAGTATTTGGATTTATGTATTTCGAATTTTGTGAATGACAACATTTTTTAAATGGCACTATCCCGACTTTTAGTTAAATTATGAGTTCTCTCATCCAAACAGAGGGTAAAAATAAGACCATTATCTAATTTTATTTTTAATTTTACAATTCTTTTAGTCTGAAAAAGTGTGAATTTACCATATTATTCTCATTTAATTAATAATTTCAATTCTTAATGTTTGCTAAACTACGGGCATTTTTTAGTATTTGAATGTTTTATCATCCTCTGCCTTTTGCTTTATATACATAGATTATGTTAATCCAAATCCTCATCAACCTCTGTCTCAGTCTCTGAAGAGAGCAAGAGGGAAGAGAGAGAGAGAGAGAGAGAGAGAGAGAGAGAGAGAAGGAGTCAAGAAGGGGAGGTGGTGGTGAGAGAGGAGAGAGAAGATAAGACAATTTGTTGAAGAAGACGAAAAGGAAATAGAGTTATGACTTATAGGTTATATCCCGTACATTATATATATATAAGGCTGGAACCATAGTCTAAAATATCAATAATATCGACGAAATATCGAGGATATTATCGTTTTTTCAGATCATGGATATTTTGGAACATATCCATACACATATCGTATAAATATCAATAATATCGAAAAATATCGATGTCAATATAATTTCACTCACACTTCAGCAATATTTTGTCAAAATATCGCTATAATATTGAAAATATAGTAAATATCAATGGAATGAAAAAAAGGGGAAAAAACACAAAGCACACTCAAAGGGGATTCAAACCCTTGCCATTTCACTCCTCCAATGCCTTAACCACCATGTTGTTTATGTTTTAGTGATAATGTGCTAAAATGTGTATATTTATATTGTTGTGTTTTGAACTGTTTTTGCAAGAATCAGATTTTCACATGAGAATGTGAGTCTTTGACATTTCCTTTTGGGATGGAATTGAGCGGCTCATGGAAAGAATCCGAGATCCAATCTCAAATGATTTTTCTTATGGACAATATCAACCAAACTTGGATCCATATGGGTGGCATGTTAATTACATGCCAAACTATTTTGGGGATTTATCATTTGATGACTACACTTCACAATACACTTACTCTACACATAGAGATGATGAAGATAGTGAAAAATTTGAACCTCATAAGAACTCTATGTGGTACTAAGTCACTCATGTATCTTACCATGCTATGTATAAAGTGTAAAATACTGTAGTAAATCATTATATATAAATGATTATGGTGTGTTTAACTTCTTTCATTAATTACTACATATTTTCTACACACAATGTTTGTCAACTCACTATATAATCAACTTAAATCAGTTAAACCCATCATGCAATGCATTTCCTTCTAATTGTTTGTGATAAACTAATAGATAATTGATTGAATAAACATCCTCCAAAGTTTCAATAAAAATTTCCAAGTTTTTCTTACATTTTTCGTGGTTTTTATTATCGATATCGATAATATCCTAATATTCCATCGAAATTTTCGTGTTTTTAGACTATTGATATTTCTGATACCATCGATATTTTAGACCTTGGCCGGAACTATCCTTAAATATGTTTTTTTTAATGCAATATTGAAACAAACGAGTTTCATACAACAATGGTTTTGGTTTGGGTTTGGCGTTATAAGTTGGAGGTCCGGAAAAAAAAAAAAAGACAGCAAGTTTTGGGCCGATATTTTCAACTAAAAAAGCCCATCACCCAAACCCATCATGAGCCACTACTTATCTTCTTCCTCATCTCTTTCTCTCCTCCCCTTCTCTGGTTCTTAGGTCATGAATATTGTTTGAGCAAAATTCCACACGAGGAATATTTGTGAATTGATTCCTCAACCTTCGATCTTCATTATCTCTCTTCCTCAATCCCTACAAAATAAATATGAGTAAATAGACCACACCCAAGGGTGTTGGCCAAAGGCCTTCTGATGCCTAAGTTAGTTCAATTGGATCTTGATAAAGATACGACAATAGCTAAAATGAATGAAGTTTTCTCTTACGGGGAGAGTCGGGTGGCCTTAGCCATGTGTGGTGGCCAGAGCCATGAGAGTGGGGGAGGAGGCGACGGCAAGAGAGAGAGAGGGTTTTTTCAGGTGAGGAAACGTTACCTTAAATGTCTTGTGTAGCTATGTAATTATAGTCTCCTTGTGTGCTAGGGTTTTAGGAATTAGTAGAGATTGATTCCTTGATTTAGGAAGATATTCTTATCTTAAATCAAAGATAATTTCCCTAATTAAATAGAATTTAATTAGGGTAATTAGTTTGACCTAAGAAATATTCCTTTTCCACGTGTCGTGACAGGACCCGACCCAATTTCCACTTTGGAATTCGAGCCAAGTCCTGTGCGTGTCCGACACCTGGCGAATGTCGGGCACAAATGACCTTTTTACCCTTCTTACTTCAATTTTTTTTTAAATTTTCCTTAGACTTCTGCCGAAAATTCGGCAGAGTCTCCCCTGTATTTTGACCAACCCCAAAACTTTTCACCTGCCAAACAATCTCAGAAACCCTACCAACAGCCAGACTAAGTCAACAAACAGATTCCAACCTCAGTTCCTTATGTTCAACATGATATCAGAGCATTTTCTAGGGTTTTCAAGGTTGCAAGGATTCTACAAAACTTTACCTTGGCGCGGAAACTATGATTGGCCCGGTGGTGGATCCCGCGTCCTTCTACGGCCTGGGGGAGAAAAACAGGTTGAAAATGTGAGTGGACCAAAGCAACAATAATGTTCTTCAAAACAATTCTCATAAACATAATATCCCCCATGGTAAAATAAATTTAGCTAAATAAAACTGAATACTTACTTATTATATCACGCGAAGTCAATTCAAGGCATTCTATATCAGTCATATTCAAACTTGAAAGTTTCATACAAACCACTGAATTCAAAGCTTTCATAAAAGTACTGAAATCCAACGCGTATAAAAACTCTGTACTCAGATCTTTCATAACTGAACAAATATAAAGGAATCTATATCTGAAAAATCAGAAAAACTGATTTATAATAGCTGAAAATCAACATTTAATAAAGAAACTCAGAATCCTTTGAAAATACCACCAGTATGTACCCCCTGTCATTTCCGTCAATTCCCGGGCAGGTCTCGGGCGTCACACAGACTTACCCGAGCCGCAAACTGGCGAAATCAGGGGACTATGATCAGCCTGTCCTGCCGGCAGATTCCTCGATGACACTAAGTCAGCTCGAGTCGCTCTGGCAGGATGCAGGGGACCGTAGTCAGCCTGATCCGCAATCCTGGCAGGTCTGGGGGACATAAAGTCAGCCGAGCCGCAATCCTGGCAGGTCTCGGGACACCAAGTCTGCCGAGCCGCAAATCCTGGCACTCACGGTCCGAGCGGCCCCGAAACTCGTGAGGCAAGTCAAGTGCACTGACTGAACTATAATCAGACTGGATGTCCGTAGACATCGGTCCGACTCTGGGTAATCACCATAAAGAAAAACGGGTACAAGGTGGTTTTAAAATAAAGTCCTTGTAAAAAGAAACATCTGAATAATAACTGTAAAACTCAAGTCGTGCTGCGGTCTTAACTGATTCAAAACTCAAACTCTGTTTCTGTAACTGGTAAATAAGCAGCACCGACTTATAGAATTATTATTGTACTGCTCATATTCAAAATCGTATTAAAACTTACTCAAAGACTGAATGAAGAAACTTACTCAAATAAACTCAAATATAAAACTCATTTATATAAAATCATTTATAAAATCTATTTTATATAAAAGCACATCAATTCATATAAAAGCACATCAAGTCATTCATGAAATCTGATTTATGAAAGAAGGTCCACTCACAGATGGTCCAAGCTAATTTGACCCTTTGAAGCTTCCTCATGCTTATCGGCTGGACCTCTGATGCCTGATTATCCATAAAGATTAAATTAATAAACTGCTGAATAAAAAGAATTTCAACTAAACACCCTGCCCCCGGCTCCTAGAAATACGTTCACTCGTTTCAGGTTCCTCCTATGCCCACCTTAGCTTTTTAGACTCTTAGGCCAGATTTGGAAGACCCGACGCTTACTGAAGCGATAAGCTATCCGACCGGCCGACCCGGGACCCCGCGGTTCCACGGCCTCCGATGGCCAATCTGGGCTTCCCTGAAGGTTTCTCATACAGCGGGAACCATATTCTGCGAATTTGGTCCGAATCGGACGGTCGGATCGGCCAAAATCGCATAATCTCTTAAAACCCTAACCCTAGCCCCAGGGTTCGCGATTCCGGAGTATCCGGGACTCCGATTCGCAATCCGTCGAATCCTACACGATCCTGAAATCACGTAGACCGACATATCCGAAATTCAGCTCGATCCGACTATTTAACGACACAGCACTCACGGATCGCGCGATATGGAAAATCCGTTCGGGGCTCAAACGGACTCCGAATCGAGATCCGCGAAATTCCACACGCTCGTGACGACACGAGGGTCACAAATCTGCACATAATTATATCATTACCCTCGCCCACGCGCTCCAGCACGCGCGGGCAGCTTTGGGTGTCCAAAGCGATACCGGGTGGCCGAAAAATCTCGGAACCAAGACTCCAAACTCCTACCCTAGGTAAAACACCCCATTTGGAGTCACTTTTGTTCTTGGACCACCCCCAAAAAGTGACCAGAAACCGTAGTTTCGAAGGGCCGAAGTTTCGGCCAAACTTCAAGTCGAAAATCGAACCTCTTATCGCTAAAATCGATCGAAGCCCATATACCCATCAGCTAGAGCACGAAAAATAGATGAGAAACCATACCTTACTCGATCGATTTGGTGGAGAAACGAAGGAGAATTTCGAGCTGGAAGTTCGGGTGGCTTTGCAGGAACCTCCGTCGGAAAACATGGTTTTCCGGCCAACTCAGGGCGGCCCCGGGGTTGAGATCGGTCAGGTTGTGACGGCGACACGAAGGCGGACCCGTAGGTACCAACGGCGGAGATCGGCTCGGCTTGTGGTGGCCGGGCCGTCCCTTGGAAGGCGAAGGGTCGCACGACCCCAAATCGCGCGAAGGAGAGAGAGGGAGGAGAGAGAAAGTGACGGGGGGAAGAGAGAGAGGGGGTATAAAATCTGACTTTTTGGCCAAATTACCATTTTGCCCTTCGCGGTTTTTAGACCATAACTTCTTCGTTACGGCTCCGATTCGGGCCTACTCCGTGTCTACGAACTCCTTTCGCCGCGCTCTACGCAATGGCGTAAGCGAAATTCCCAAATTCTTTCTCGATCAAAAAGTCAAATTTTCCCCATTAAAATATGCGAGGGCAATTTGGTCATTTTGCTAAAAGATATTTTCCTTACCTTTCTAGATATTTCTTTCTTTTTTTGATATTTTATTTTGGGTTCTTACATGTCGTCTTTTTATTGGCTGGTGAAATATATGTTTTCCACAAATATGATTTTATTTATTTTTTATTTATCTCTTTCCTTCTCTGGGTTTGTGATGAATCATGGTTATTGCATTAAATGGGTCAGAAGTTTCCAACCCAAATACCACTCATTTATCAAACGAATAATACAATACGATTGAGGTAATCCGTTTATTTAATGACTTGCAGTTGCAGAATAGTGGTCTCAGGGGTCGTTTGGTATGGCATACTGTTATGGACTAGACTAAGTCTTGAGACTGTCTGGGATTAGCTTGGATTGACCTAAGCTGGATTAAGTATTGACCTACTTTGGTGTTGTGTCTGACTAAAAAGCTGGATTGTAAAAATAATGCAGACCTATGTTTGGTGCTGTGTCAGACTAAAAAAGAATTTTTGTAATATTTGAATTTAATTAGGGATTTTGACTTAAAAAAGATTTAAATTTAATTAAGGATATTTAATTAGGGCTGATGTGTGAAAAAAATATTATAAAAATTATAAAATTATTAATAATAAAAAAAATCCATTCTCTCATTCTTTCCTCTTCCTTCCTCTCTCTTGCTCTGCCTTTCTTTCTCATCTCTGCCTTCATTCCTCTCTGTCTGTCTGTCTTTCTTTCCAAATTTCCAAAGAGAAAAACAAAAAAAATCCAATTAGCCCCACACCACAACTTTTCACAAACCAATTACCACACCACAAAATTAAAATTAAAAAACAAAACAAAACAAAACGCCCAATTGCCCAAAACACAATTGGGATCGTAATGATCCCTTTCTTCTTCTTTGGCCATTACCAGAATGATGGCCGCTTGGCTCCAATTAACGGAAGCAACTGAACATCTTCATGCGATTTGATATGGACTTTGACGGCAGCCTCACCCAGCTCGAGCTTGCTGCCCTGCTCCGATCTCTTAGCATCAAGCCCACCGGCTACCAGCTCCAAGTCCTCCTTGCCAACAGAAACAGCACCATCGAGTTTGACGAGCTAGTCACCACCATCTTGCTCGACATGAACGAGGAGATCCTTATCAACCAGGAGCCGCTCATGGAGGTCTTCCAGTCGTTCGAGAGGAAGAGAATGAGAAAGTGAAAGCTGTGTTGGTCGGACTCCTGCGTTCAAAATAGCGCGCTCGCTATTTTGCGAATTGCATTTCATCTCATTGTATTGAACGAGCGAGTCCGGTGTTTTTTTGACTCATGGACTATACAATCCCATTTATGTTAGTCCTCTTTCACCAAACCCTCATGACATCTTGACATTGTATATGTGTGAGAAAATTCTATCGTCTAATATTACTTGTGTGGTTCTCACACACAATGCCAAGGTGTCACGGATGTCATGGAATTTTAAATCTGAAACTTAAAGCTAACAAAATTAAACTTGTTGAATGTGACGTGGTAAACGAGTTGACTCAAATTATTTATTAAAGGCTAGTTGAGCATCGCTGTGCTATGAAAATAATTGATGTCAGATTTGTTGTGAGAGAAAGCAGTTTGGCTTTTGGTAAACTTTTTGTTAAAAGTGTTGGTACTAATTCTCGCATAATCAAAAAATGATTCCTGCATAATCATTAAACCTAGCGCCTCTTCAAAACTGATTCTAGCATAATCAGAAAATGAAAGCACCTCATTAGATGCTTTCCCTTATAACTTTCTCTCACAACAATTTTCAACAATAAGTGATTTTCTCATAGTTTACCAAACGGGCTGGACTTCCCAAAATTTTTAAAAAATCACTTATCACCCCAGATAAGCAATACCAAACGGGCACTAAATGGATTCAGCATGTTAATAAAAGGGTTGAAACCCACTCATTTATCATCGTGTTTTAGCGAGTGGACTCAAATTTGACTTGAATTTTTTTGTCATACGGGTTGATCCTAACCGATTTTAACAAAGTTAAATGATAAGTACCAATTTGATTTTTAGGTAAAGCTCAGGAGACATTGCTGATATTAAGTCTATTTAAGAATGAGACCCATAGACTAGTTGTCCATGACAGTGAACCTACCCCCTCACACCTCACACCTAAGTTCGAATACCCCTCCCATCACTGGTAAAAAAAAAAAAAAAAAGGGACCTATAAAATGCATCGCAATGCAATATAGGGAAAACTATGAAATGATTGACAAACTGAAGGAAGGAAGATGTTGCAATGTTTGCAAAAATGTATGTTAAGAATACAACATTTTGAATGTCAAGTAACAAAGTGCAATTTCACCCAAACCAGAGTGTGTGGAACGAATCCCATAAATGCAATGAAGTGACATTTAGATTTGGCAAAAGAAATACTATAAACCAGCTAATATCCCCTGTATCGTGTTGTTCCTTTTATGATATCCATCAGAAAAACAAAAAGATAAATTAAAACAGTTTCTCTATTTTAAATTCCAACAGAAACTCTCTACTTTTCTATCTGATCTTTTCTAAGCAAAAGTGACTAATTACATAAACCCCATGGAGAGATTGCACTGTAAAAGTGGTTGCTCATAAACCCTCATGACAGTTATAATGCTTCTTCTACTGCAGTGGAGAGTTAAGGCCCTCTTGAGAAGACAGTGAGTGGAGAGGTTGGTGCCTCTTGGAACTAATAGAGGGTACTTTCCTGAAGGAAGGCCTCTTGTCAAGCTGTTGTAGTGTTCTCTTTGCGTAGAGTGTCTGAAACAACGGAGATGCGTTCTCCTTGAACTTGAGAATTACGAAAAAGAGAACCCGGTACAACACAAGAATCGCTACAATAGCAGCCAAGTCCCACCACTTGGAGTGGTCTATTGGTATCCCAAACATATGTTGGATGATGAAGTCGCCCGTCAGTTTTGGATCACCAGGTATCATTGGATCAAACTCAAGGCCAAGAAAATCATTCTTATAGGCGCCCTGCATGTCAAATTATGATACAAAAATTAATACCATCTGATTTATAGCATCAGCTGGCTGATATGGTGCTTAATACATCATATGTTAAAACCTAGCCTGGCCTGCATGGTGGCATTATGGAAGTTAAGCTGCCTACATCTATGATATAGAGTAGTTTTAAAAAAATATATATATCTTTGGGGGTGTCTTTTACATCTTCAGTCAGAATATAGACTATCTTCCTTTATGTTCAGCAGTTTCACTCAATGTAGTTAGGCTGCTTTAATTGCATCTCTAAGAAAATGTTGAGATTCTAAAATGTCTTAAAATAATTCTGTTTCTAACTTGTTGGGAATGCATTCATCTGACAAAGCAATGAACCTTTACTGTGTTTCCTTTTTCTTTTTGCATCTGCAATGATTATTTATAAGACAAATGAATTTCTTTTTGTCCATTAGTTGGATCCTGAAAAGGTTTTTAACTGCATAAGTTCTGAGGGAAAAGGAAGACTTTGCAATTAAGTGGACTTTTATGATTTTGAGGGGAAAATCCATTTGAAAAAATCATTTCCACAAGCGGCTTGAAAAATATAGATTATTAACAAAGTGTTACCTGTATTCCCCATGAGCCATAACTGAGATATGAAACTGGGTAGCGCCAGAATGGCTTGGGAAGATCCGGCAGCAAGCGGAAGAATCCAGAGGTCATCATCAGGATTCCCTGCATACACAAACATTTAGTTGAAAAGGATATATCAGCAAGGATAGACTTGATGACGGAAACAGAAAATGAAAGCTTATCAAACATTTGAGTTTATCTCCTTACCATGATTCCAGCTCCTGTAATTATGCCCATCAGGAAATTGGGAACTAGAGAAGCTACAACCATCATGAGGCTCTCTATCACAGAAATGCAGGCAAATATATTGAGACAGAAGAACACATAATGTGAAAATTCTGTCCGAAATTTCACCAAATAGTAAGTAATAGTCCCACTAGTAAGAGTAACTACAGCCAAGAATGGGAATGAAGAGAGGAAGTTGGATATGATGAACACTGAAACTCCATAATACCCATTGAGTCTTTCTCGATAAAACACCTGTTTACAAGAAGAAAACAAAGTATGAGAAGCCAATAACTAACAGAAATTTCTACTGTGTAACCCTTTGTACACACACAACAAAATATATACATATGTATACTTGTTTCTGTGTGTGCAATGTTTACCTTCATTTCTTCTATGAAAGATGGGAAACCTCCAATAGACATAAATGTCATAAAGCCCGTTATAAATGCTCCACATGCTGCCCGGGCAAAGATTGCAGTATAGCCGTTGCCAACTTCAAAATAGATAGTTCCAACGCATATTGATACAAGTATATAGATGATTATCCTTAACCAGTAATACCCCACATCTCTAGACATGTTCAGAGATGATCTTCGCAGCAAGGTTGAAAGTTGCTTCCACCAACTTGCTTGACTTCCACTTTTCATTTCAATTGCATGTCCTTCCTGCAAACAAAGACTGCTTCATACATATTGCAAAAACTGCATAGTTCACATCTTTTACTTTGTTCCTTTTTCATTGCAAATATTTAAAAGCCTCAGTTCTACTTTAAGCCGCCACCCCTTTTGCCAACTATGCCAAAGACTAGGGATTAACAGATGTAGCTTAGTTATCATGTCTTATTTGTGCCGATACATAAACCTTAGTTGACAAGGAACATGATCCTTGCCAACCTATGGATGCAGTCAATTGTTAAGATGAAAGAGGGAGGAGACTTCCCCTTTAAGAATTAATTGTTAAGATGACATAATGGCAACAAAACAATTTCAAATAGGTTTCAAAGGAAAGTTCAAACATCATGAAAAGAAGTTAACATGTATATCTAGAAAATTCTCAAAGTAGCATCATGCTTTGATTTCTTATAGGCAACAGCTAACACAAAAATAGGAGAACCAAGTCGATGCATAAGAATTTGCTGTTCTAACTTCACAGAAAGTAATGAGACTACAGAGCTCAAGTTGGAAAAGTTACAATTGCTAATATGGCTTGCATCCTAGCTCTCATTTTATCTGCGTACTTTGAACGCTTGTATTTCTCAACAAGCCTGGCTTTGATCTCTGCTGTTGCCAAATTCATGAGAGGGTCTGATGATGTTGGGACATCCTATATAATTCAGACACAGAATTAGAATTAGTACGAGAAAAGAATGGATGAAATAAAGAAAGAAAAAGGAAGTGTGTGTTTGGGAGGGGAGGCGGTTTGCACAAGTTGAGGAATTGGTTCTAAAGTATGACACAAACGAGATTCAAAGAAGCAGGTACTGCATTGTATTTCATTTGAAACATGAAAAGGAATAAAGGGTGTTGAACGTTTTGCAAATAAAGAATTGAGTTAGAATTATACGCACACGAATTCTTTGAGATCCTTTCAGGGTGGCAGTCACGATATCAAAATCTGAATTTATACATCGTAGGAAGTGATCAGAGGGATTCCTTCTACTAGGACATGGGACACCCGCTTCAGCAAAAAACTACAAAAGTGAAAACAAAAACTAACATTAGTCGCAGAGTAAAACAAAATTGTGCTTTAAGAATTCAATTGTTGACCTAGGAATACTCATAAACAAGGTTAAAGATCTCCTAAAGTGACACTATAAGAATAAATTAGAAACTCGAATTATAAAAATTCTAAAGCAAATTGGGATTAAGTTTTCAGTTTCCTCCAAAACCAAAAATGAAAAACTATCCTTATAATCAAGCTACCAGATTCCCAGGCTTACCTCTATAGCAGTCTTTGCTTCTCCAAAATAAACTGTTTCACCGCCAGATAGTAGGAAGAGGTCGTCAAAGAGTGCAAACACTTCACTACTTGGCTGGTGAACTGATGAAACAACCGTTCTTCCATCACGAGCAATGCTTCGAAGTGTTTGAATAACGAAGAAAGCCGAGGCACTATCAAGGCCACTAGTAGGTTCATCAAGAAATAATATGCAAGGCCTTGTTAGAATTTCAAGTGCAATGCTTACTCTTTTCTTTTCACCACCACTAATACCTCTTAAGTGCCAGTTTCCGATTGATCGATCGGCGCATTCCAGGAGGCCCATTTCCATAATTGTTCCTTCCACAATGCTCTTAACCTCTTCTTTTTTAAAACTACTTGGAAGCCTCAAGTGAGCCGAGTATGTTATGGTTTCTCTGACTGTGAGTGTTCCCAATAATACATCCTCTTGTGTGACATAGGCCTGGAATTGCACACAATTATAGTGAATTAGGAGCATGTATGCTTAAACAAGTGGCAATGGCAACAAAATTCTCTTCAACATGTTTTTACTTGATAATTTGACATGCCATTTTGCCTTTCTAGTTTGAGAAAAAGGTTTCTGAGAATTCAATTCCTATATATGGACAATATCAGAATTTCGATTACAATGTGGAGTTTCAATCCCCACCCTCCTTGCTTCAATTAAATTTCAGGTTACATATTTATATCAAAAATAAAATAAAAGACTTTATATTTAATTTATAAAAAAAAATTATATTAGAATAAACTTTTGGAATATAGCGAGTGGTCAAATGCTCTCGTTGAGAGTCGAACTCAAGACCTCCCGCTTACTAAACGGGTGCTCTAACCAACTGAGCTACGAGAGCCATTTGTGTTCTTCTTTCTTAAAACAAAAGATAAATACAGAGGGCATTTTTTGTTTTTGTTTTTGTTTTAAAAGAAAGAGGAACATAAAAGTAAGCGGGAGGTCTTGAGTTCAACTCTCAATGAGAGCATTTGAGAACTTACTAAATTCTAAGTTCTTTCTTTCATATTTTTGGTATAAACATTTAATTTATTACAAAGAAATCTAGAAGAAATATAATTCACAACAAATGAGCAAACCCTTGATTTGAAAGAAAATCTTTTACTTACAACAGCACCATATGCAAGTCTTTTCTTCTTTCCATTAAACAGAATATTTCCAGTCATGACAACATTTCTTGAGAGTCTGCCTGTGTCCAAAACAAGGATATTTTGAAGAATAAGAAAGATGTTTTTTCAGCAGCTAAAAAGTTAATGCAATAATTATTAAATTGACTATCTGCCTATACCCATGATAAAAGTCTTGGACCATTTTGTTAACCTAAACAAAAGCTGCCAGGTGTTCTCTGCATTAAAAATTGAGTTGGACCTGAGCAGCCCATGCTTATAATGGTCCTTGCCCATGAATTATGATATTATTGGAGGCTTTAAAACCAGTCATTCACCATTTACTTTTCATTCTGTCACTCTGCCTCCATATCAAAAGAAATAAAGAGTTGTGGAAAAATTTGGTGGCTGGTAAAGGCTTTTTTTTCCATTCATTCAAACTGTGCCTTGTTCCATTGAAGTCCAATACCTCATTGGCTACTGCTATCTAATTGATGGGTGGCTCTTAAAGGCAGTAAGATAAATGTGGGACAAGATTTCAGCCTTGGATTGGATATTTTTCTGCCAATTAATGGTGACCGGAGGAGAAGGGGAAGAGAGTTATAAAGAATTTTTTTTCTTCTTGATTGGTCAATTTCTTAACACCCAAAAATTGAGCAGCTGAATTGTCTTTTTCCAAATAGAAAAATAGCAGAATTAAGTGACTAAATAGAAGTTTCAAATTCAGGATAAACTTTTGTTACCAAAAGCTGGCCAAATTAGTTTTACAAAGGAAACCCTTTTTTTTTTTTTTTTTTATAATAATATTTTTTACCAGAAGAAGAACAAGATTCATTTGAACTAGAACAAATGGAGCTCAGTAAACAAACGAAAAACAACTAGTTTTGCCCAAATTACTTCACTTTTGGGAGCTCTGCCAAATCATGTCATGGGTTCTCTTTTTCTAAATCATGGGTAGTCTTTAAATTAGCTAAAGGAGTATTTGGATGCAAAAAGTACACCTTTAATAAGCACCAAAAGTGAAAAGCTTGGATTTATCTAAAACAGAAAGGATACATTCTACTGATATATATAACAAAAACAGGTATGATAAAACCAAAGAAATGAAATACAAATTTTTGTTTCATGATGAGAGAGAGAGAGAGAGAGAGAGAGAGAGAGAGAGAGTACCTGCTAAAGTATCAAGGAGGGTTGATTTGCCAGAACCAGAAGGACCCATAATAGCCATGATCCTACCAGGCTCAGCATACCCACTAAGACCATTGAGCAGCCTCCTTGTGGGTGATCCTTTACTGAAGTTTGGTAGAACCGCACTTAGATCTTCCCACACCAAATATGCACCTCTTCCACTTCCTCCTCCACCACCGCTATGCCCACCGCTTGCTCCCTCTATCTCCATTTTCTATTTCTATTTTTTCTGTTGCAGCTGCCTTTAAGCTTAAGGCCTCACAAACCCATAACAAAAAGAAAAGGAGATCACATTAAGAAGGAAAATATCTTTGACATATGTCCATGTAATATGGTTGAGCAGACACCAAACAACTACCTATCTGCTATCCCTGCTATGAATTTGGAGGAGGTGTATGAGCAATCAATGAGGAGAGAGAGAGAGAGAGAGAGAGAGCAGTCTGTGTGTATGCGTGTTTTCGAGTTTGAATTGAAGTGAAAAGAGATTGGGTTGGTTCATAAAGGTAGGTGGGGAAGTGAAGGAAATAAATGTATGATCATAATGACAAATGTGTGTGCAGCAACAACTCCACTAAGTCATGGTATTTTTGTGATTTGTTCCCTTCTATCTTCCAACTAATTTTGGCTTATACATAATAAGACATTCAAATTTGTGATTACATTGATTGCACCCATGGGTTCCCATATGTAGATTACATGTGCATGGGAAATATGATTGAAAGAGATTACGATGAGTTGAGCCATCCTTAATTACATTGTTGGATTGGATGGCAATATGAAAACAAAAGGTTACGAAAAGAATTCGCGTCGAATTTCTAAATTTCGTAAATAATAATTAATTTTATAAATTTAAAAAAAATTAAAATTAGAAAGTCTTTGAGAATGATGAGGTTAAGTATGTCCTGGATGGTAATTTACAAGTTGCAACCATGATTTTGTTTACTTGCCATAAGAAAAGTACTTGTATTACTATTTGCTGAGCATAAGAATTTAATTAGATTAAGTACTTAGCCCTCGTACAATCTTGAGGGGACTCGCGGGTAGAAATTAGGGCCCATACCAGAGTGGTTACAATTTGGATCATCAGGTACGAGACATGAATGGTTCACTTGAAAACATGATTTTTTTTCCACCGTTTAGACCTAACATTATTTCCATCTTCTATAAAAATAAAGTAAAAATTTAATTCTAATTTCCATAACTCTCCTCTCTCCCTTAGACCAATTGGTCAATCCTAACATATGTACATGGCCATTGTGTGACACCTGTAAACAGATGGGATTAAGCCTAATTCCAAATTGAATTTTAAATTTGGATCGTATTCGGATTGTAATATGAGAGCCTTTTTTCAAAGTTTTTTTTGGTCAATTTTTTTAAGGTTAACTATAACTTCAATTTACATTAGACAAGTATGGGATGGGATTATTATCGGATTATTTTAAGACTTTAGACAAGATGGCCAAAAAAATACTTTAGACAAGATCAAATTTCATTTTTAACAACGTGATTTTATTTATTTATGTAATTCTTATTTTAAAATTTGATCTTTTATAATAAGTAAATGTGTTTCAATACATGGAAAGCTCAAATTCCTCTTAAACACATATTTATAAGGACTCTTTAGTTTTAACCCATAAAAAATTTAACTAATTTGGAAGAAAGATAATTAATTTTGCTTAATTAATATAAAACCAAAGCCACCTAATTTTACCAAAAGGACATCCAACAACCCTAAAATTACTACATGTGCCATTGTAGAATTGTACCATAAGGGTAGAATTGTCTTATCAGAAGGGTAGAATTGTCTTATCAGTTGTTATTTTTTACCTGGCCCAACGAATCTGGGCCTCTCTTTGGGCTAATCCAAAATAGTAGTTTTTTCCTATGTATTAAAACTAAAACCAAAATATCCAATATCTTACAAACTAATTAATAAAGTTAATTATGTCTAAAATCTAATTTTTCTTTTTATTTATTTATGTAATTCTTATTTTAAAATTTGATCTTTTATAATAAGTAAATGTGTTTCAATACATGGAAAGCTCAAATTCCTCTTAAACACATATTTATAAAAGGTATAAAAATAATATTTACATTATATCACACCCTAAAATCTGGATACATAATAGCAACAATCTAAGGACTCCACGAAAGCAACACATTCCTTAAAATTGTTATAGCATTGTATCCCCACGTTCCTTAAAATAAGTTGTTTTATTTATTTCTTAATTAGATACGAGTTAGATTATTAATTTATTAGTAACAATCGATTCGGTCTTAACCTTGGTTAAGTTTACAAAACAACATAATTTCAAAACAAGACCAACAAAATGGTTATTGTTGGAACATGAATTTTGGCAACTAATCACAAGGTGACATGTGAATAGAGGAAGATTCCTTAGGTCAAATAATTGCGTTAATTAAACTCGATTTAATTAACCAATTATCTTTGATTTAGATAGAAATATCTCCCTAAATCAAGGATCTGATTCCCATCAAATCTCCTTGATATTATCCTGTCATCTCATTTAAGAATGGCTACACACCACACATGAGGTAATCCAAAAAACTCTAGAAAAACGAGCAGACCAGAAGGGAAAAGAATCAGCCATAAGGAAAAAGACCAGAAGGGAAAAGAATAGGCCGAGGAGATGGCGGAGTTCGTTCCCTTAAGTCGAGTAGACCAGAAGGGAAAAGAATCAACCACTTCGCAATCGCAATTGCTGAACCATTATCAAGAAGAACAAGTTCGCCCTAAGGCTTCTCCTGAAAAAGGATGGAGGCCTAGAAAGACGCCGGACTCGAAGTTCTTGATCCTGACAATCCAAAAGGAAAAGCGCAGATTAGCTTGAGCCTAAGCATAGAGGAAAAAGTGGAGCTGACCACCTTCCTCCTGAACAAGAAGGATGTATTCGCATGGTAGCCACCTTACATGCCTGGCATCAACTCTTAGGTCATCTGCCATCAATTTCATGTCAACCCAGCCAGCAAGCCAGTGTCCCAAAAGAGACACAACTTCGCTCCCTAGCCACTTGCCATCCTCGAAGCCGAGATTGACAAACTCCTAGCAACCGACTTCATTGGACAAAGTCTCCTACTCCGATTGGCCAATGTTGTTTTGGTGATGAAGAGAGATCAATGCAAATGAAGGGTATGTGTAGACTACACATGTAAGAACCCAAAACAAAATATCTAGAAAAGAAAGAAAATATCTAAAAAGTAAAGAAAATATCTTTTAGCAAAAAGACGATATTGCCCTCGCATTTTTTTAAGGGGGAAAATTCGACTTTTTGATCAAAAATGAATTCGGGAATTCCGCTTGCGCTGTTGCGTAGAGCACGGCGAAAGGAGTCCGTAGACACGGAGTAGACCCGAATCGGAGTTTTAACGAACATAATACGATCAAAACATCGCGAAGGGCAAAATGGTAATTTGGACAAAAAATCAGATTTTTATCCCTGTTTCTCTCTTTCCCCCGTCATTTCTCTCTCCTCTCTCCCGATTGCACCCAGCCCGCGACCTCCTCCCCTTCCAGCCGTCCTAGCCGCCACCACACCGCGACCCGATCTCCGGCACCGGTCCCATCCGAACCGCAGCTCGCCCGCCGACATTTCCCGACCAACCCCAGCCGTGCGCACGCCGGAGCCTGGCCGGAATCGGCCATTGTTGCCGTCGGTTGTGTTCGAACTTTCAGTTCGAATATCTCCCTCATTTCTTCACCAAATCTTTCGAGTGAGGTATGGATCTTCACCTATTTTTCATGCTCTAACTGATGGTAGGCTGGGCTTTGATCGATTTCATCTCTAGATCACTCGATTTTCGACTTGAAGTTTAGCCGAAACTTTGGCCCTTCGAAACTACTGTTTCCGGCCACTTTTTGGGGGTGGTCCAAGAACAAAAGTGACTCCAAATAGGGTGTTTTACCTAGGGTAGGAGTTTGGAGTCTCGGTTCCACGATTTTTCGGCACACCCGAATCGCTTTGGACACCCGATCTGCCCGCGCGTGTGGCGGCGCGTGGGCCAGGGTGGTGGCATGGCTCTGGCCAGTTTTGAGGTCCTCGTGTCGTCACGAGCGCGTGGGATTTCGCGGATCTCGATTCGGAGTCCGTTTGAGCCCCGAACGGATTTTCCATATCGCGCGATCCGTGGGTGCAGTGTCGTTTAACCGTTCGATCGCGCTGAATTTTGGATATGTCGGTCTACGTGATTTCAGGATCGCGTAGGATTCGACGGATCGCGAATCGGAGTCCCGGATACTCCGGAATCGCGAACCCTGGGGCTAGGGTTAGGGTTTTAAGCAATAATGCGATTTTGGCCAATCCGACCGTCCGATTCGGACCAAATTCGCAGAACATGGTTCCCGTTGTATGAGAAACCTTCAGGGATGATCAGATTGGCCATCGGACACCGTGGACCCCACAGGTCCCGGGTCGGCCGATCTGACGGTTTCTCGCTTAACAGAGTATCGGACCTTCCAAAATCGGTCCCAGTGTCAGGAAGGGCTAATGTGGGCATAGGAGTAACTTGAGACGAAATACACGTATTTCTAGGAGCCGGGGGCTGGGTGTTTAATTTAAATTTTATTTATCCAGCAGTTGTTTAATTGATTATTCTTGGATAAGCAGGCACCAGGAGTCCAGCTAATCCACAGGAGGGACCTTCGAGAGGTCCAGCTAGCTCGGACCAGCTGTGAGTGGACTTTTCTTTCTCAAAAAGATTTTATAATCATATTTTATATTTGATCTTGAATAAGTGATTTCAGCATAAGTTTTATGATGCAAATACCCTTATTTTATAAAATTAGACTAGCAGCAGATTTGTGATTTTGAGGCCAAATTAGTGGTTTAGTTCAGATTTACCAGAGTTCAGAGTAGATCAGTTTTTATCAGAAACAGTTATTTTAGACCACCATGTACCCGCCCTACATTTGGTGATTACCCAGAGTTGGACCGATGTCGACGGACATCCGGTCTGATTTCAGTTAGTCAGTGCACTTGACTTGCCTCACGAGTTCCGGGGACGCTCGGACCGTGAGTGCCAGGATTTGCGGCTCGGCAGACTTGGTGTCCCGAGACCTGCCAGGATTGCGGCTCGGCTGACTCTGTGTCCCCGAGACCTGCCAGGATTGCGGATCAGGCTGACTACGGTCCCCTGCATCCTGCCTGAGCGACTTGAGTGACTTGGTGTCACCGAGGACCTGCCGGCGGATCAGGCTGATCATAGTCCCCTGATTTCGCCAGTTTGCGGCTCGGGTAGCCTGTGTGACGCCCGAGACCTGCCAGGGAATTGACGGTTATCAGGGGTACATTTCGGTGGCAGTTTTAAAGGATTTTAAAGTTTTTAATGCAGTTATGGTTTACTCATCTTTATTAGTAAATTTATATGAGTTATACTGATCTATCTTTGTTTAGTATGTGGTTATAATCATGTTATCTATATTTATTTGAATATCTTAAGTTGATTATGTTCAGATTTTAGTTCGATATCCCTATGTTTTTCAAACGGGGGTTATTATATTCTCAAATGTTTTCACGAGCATTATTTTTGTCCACTCACACTTTCAACTTGTTTTTCGCCCCCAGGCCGTAGAAGAACGAAAGAAACCACCCGGGCCATCAGCTTAGCTCCCGACCCACCACCAAAGTGTAGGAGTTCGTTGTAACTTCTTTGTAAATCTTGTAAATATGCTCTGATATCTCGTTGGACTTGAGAAACTGGAGTTAAGATTTGTTTGTTGAATTAGTCTGGCTGTTGGTAGGATTTTTGAGACTGTTTGACAGGTGGAAGACTTTGGTGTCGGTTAAAATAGAGGGGAGACTCTGCCGAATTTTCGGTAGAAGTCAGAAGAAAATTAATTAAGGAAGGGGCAAAAAGGTCGTTTGTGCCCGACATCCGCCAGGTGTCGGACACACACAGGAGTCGGCTCGGTTGCCAAAGCGGAAATTGGGTCGGGTCCTGTCAACACAAATCTCAACAAGGCATGCCCGAAGGACAACTTTTTTTTGCCAAGAATTAATCAACTCATGGATTCAACCTTCGAGAATCAACTGCTCAGCTTTATGGACGCGTACTCTAGCTACAATCAGATCATGATGCATGAAGACAACAAAGCAAAGAATTCTTTCATAATTGAAAGAGGTACATAATGCTAAAAGAACACCGGAGCAACCTACAGGAGGCTTGTGAACAAGATTATGAAGGAGTAGATTAGAAAGACTATGGAGGTCTATGTACATGACATGCTGGTCAAAGCTCCCTAGCGACCAGATCACATCAAAAACCTTGCCGAAGCTTTCGGCCTACTTCGAACATACCAAATGAAGTTGAATCCAAGCTAGTGCACATTTGGAGTCTCATCTGGCCGATTTTTAGGATACTTAGTCACTTAAAGGGGCATCAGCGCTCACCCTAACTAGATCAAGGCCATCATCAACATGAAGTCACTTGCCACAACAAAAGAAATACAAAGTATGAAGGTTAGAGCAGCCACTCTGACCTGATTTCTTTCCCAATCTACCGACAAGTGCATGCTATTCTTCAAAGCCTTGAAGAAAGGACGAAGAGACAAGTGGGATGAAGAGTGTAAAGTAGCTTTTCCAGACTTGATGGCATACCTCACTTCACCTCCCCAACTTGCAAAGCCTCAACTAGGCGAAGACCTGTTCATCTACCTAGCCGTGTCCAACTCAGCAGTCAGCTCAACTCTCATTTGAGAAGAGTTAGGGGAACAACATCTAGTATTCTTCACATGAAAAGCTCTCCTTGATGCATAGATTCGCTATCCGAAATGGAGAGGCTCATTTTGGCCCTTTTAGTTTCTACGAGAAAATTAAGACCCTACTATCAAGTTCATCTGATAATCGTCATGATAAAATTTCTTTTGAGATGGATTCTTCATAGCCCCGATGCTTCTCAGCAACTCATGAAATGGGCTATCAACTAGAGTCAATATGACCTCCTCTACCGACCGAAGACTACTATAAAAGCCCAAGATTTAGCATATTTTGTTTCAGAATTCACTCCATCCTTAGCAGAAGAAGAGAGACTGGTCAACAGAAACAAGGAAAGTTCAAGAGCAAAAAAGAAGTCCTCTGCCGAACTTGACCAACTCAAAGATATGTGGCAGTTGAGCATAGACAAAGCGTCAAATCATAACGGAGTTGGAGCATGCATAGTCATAATCACCCTGGGCAAGACTATGTTGGAGCAAGCAATCACACTTGGCTTCCTAGCTTCAAACAACGAAGCGGAGTACGAGTCATTGGTCGCTGGATTGCGCTTCAAGAGGTTAGCCATCTATTCAGACTCCTAACTTCTCACTAATCAAGCATCAGGGAAGTACATGACAAAACACCCAAGAATGATCCAATACCTCGACAAAGTTCAAGCACGTTTTAAGGCATTTTCGACCTTTACCATCCAACAAATTCCCAGAGCAGAGAACACTTTGTAGATGCACTGGCAAGCCTAGGATTAGCGCTAGACACCAGTTTAGGCACTCAATCTTGATCGAGCACCTTGATCAACCAAGCATTGAAGAGGCAGAGCACGCAGACTTAATGCAGATCGATGAGGATCCCAATTGGCAAGACCTCATCATCGACTACTTGTTAAGCAAACATTTACCAAGTAAGAGGTCCTAGGACGGAAAAATCCAGTAGAAAGCCATAAGGTACTACGTGCAAGACAACAAGTTTGTTCATAGATCATATTCCGGTCCTTATCTCACATGCAAAATTCACGACAGCGAGTATGGAAACCATTATGGGAGAAGATTACTCACCCAAAAAGCTCTCAGCATAGGCTACTTTTAGCCTACCATGTGCCATAACTCTACGGAGTATGTCAAAAGATGTAATCGATGCCAACGATACAAGCCAATTCCTAGTCTACTAGCTGAAGTGTATCATCCGCAGAACAAGCCATGACCATTCATGCAATGGGCCATTGACTTAATGGGTCTCATGCCACTAGCTCCTACCAAGAAGGATGATGATCGTGGTCACCAACTACTTTGCAAAATGGATTGAGGTTGAAGCTCTCTCCTATACTAAAGAAGCCGACATGGAATGATGCATCACTAAGAACATCATCCACCGCTTTAGCTACCCACAGTTGCTGGTCACCGACAATGGATCACAATTCATTGGCAAGAAGCTCATCGAATTCTTTGCGAAGTATGGTAAAAAGCAACACTTATCAACTCCAAAATATCCACAAGGCAATGGTCAAACGGAGGTCTTCAACAAGATTGTGCTGGACTGTCTGAAAAAGAGATTGGAAAGCACTAAGGGAAAATGGGTAAACAAGTTGCCCGAAGTACTATAAGGTTATCACACCACCAAAAGGAGATCAACTAGCGAAACCCCATTTTCTTTAGGCTTCGGAACTGAAGCAATCATTCATCTTCATATCACTTTTCTATCCTTGAGCATCGAGGTGGGCATCATTTATCATAATTCCAAGCAAATGAAGACTAACCTAGACCTGCTCAAAGAAGAATAAGAAAAACCATTGTTTGAGTTGCAACTTATTAGCAACAATTGATGTCCTGTTACCACAAAAAAATAAAACAAAAAACAAAAAACGCCTTATTTCCCAGCGGATGACTAAGTCCACTCCACTTCAATTCGAAGAAAGTTCGATTTTGGCAAAAGAAGGCACCCTTTCCGTAAGGGTGGGTAAAAATAACCCTCAGCAGAGGAAGGCACCCTTTTTGTAAGGGTGGGTAAAATAACACTCAGAGAGGAAGGCACCCTTTACGTAAGGGTTGGTAAAAGTTAACCCTCAGTAGAGGAAGGCATCCTTTACATAAGAGGTGAGTAAAAATTATCCCTCAGTAGAAGACAACATCTTTTACATAAGATGTGGGTAAAACTTATTCCTCAATAGAGGACGACACCTTTTTTTTAAGAGGTGGGTAAACATTCAAGAATCCTAAGTGAGATGTTCAAATGCTAAGAACATGGTAACTCACTCGGTGGCTGATTAACACATTAACTCAGCCAAAAAAGAAGATGAATTCGAAAGGTTCTTCAGTATCTAAACAAAACCTTCCTTATTTCAGTATGATTTGAATCTCTTTAAGACCATCTCCTGACTTAGGCATTGGAGGTTTTAAAACCTTGAATATTCATCCCATCAAGAGACAACTCAAGCAGTTGCCTAACTAAGAGGCCAACATATCCACTCAAGAGAAACTCACGTAGTTTCCCAACCAAACAATTAACAAACCCATATTAAAAGCGTTGGTAGGCCACTCAAGCGGTCAATAAATACACATTCAAAACGCCAACAGGCAACAAAAAGCAATCAGTAGACCTAATCTAGAAGTTCAAATATATTAGTAAGCAGCAGACAGGCCCAAGTTCAGCAGAATAGATGAAGTGGTTAACCGAAACTAATACTTAAAGCTACAAAGAAGAAAAAGTCTTCAAATACTTTGAGACGTCAGTAGGAGTGACGGTATCCTGCTCACCTTAAGTAGAAGACTCATTCGGAAAAAGCTGCTTAACCTTTTCATCACTAATAAGGTAGAGTGAAACAACCCCTTTCTTACAATCCAAGTAGAAGAGAGAAGTCAGCCAGTCACATACATGCTTCATCCTTAGGAACATGCCTCCTTTTTCTAGACATGCCGGTCAAGGATTTATCCATTTCATCAAGTTCATCATCCAAGTTGGGACCATGATGTTTCCATATTTCAACATCTCTGGCTGGGGGCAAACCACCTTCATGTTTTCATGGCTTGGCGAACTTTGGCCATATCAGGCTCGAGATCAAACCTTTTACTGATCTTGTCAATTGAAGCAGAAGACAAAAGTCAGTTGGTCATAAGAACTCACATATAACAAAACCTTGTTTATGTGAGTAGGGCAGATCAGTAGTTTGAGACATACCATAGCAAAATATTGCACCAATTGGCTAGCTCAACAGCTACTCAGTCTAAGCTGACCTCAAGATGGCATAGTTGCTTGACTCAAAGAAGGAATCAAAAAGCTTTCTCAAGTTAGGAGCCCAACTCTCAAGAAGAGCCCATCAGCAAGTGGGAGTTGGAAAACCCAACAAGAATTTCACATCCTCAACATGCCCTACTCCCGCCATGCAGAAGCTGGGAGGCATTTGTGAGAACATGAATTTTGGCAACCAATCACAAGGTGACACGTGGATAGAGGAAGTTCCTTAGGTCAAATATTGTGTTAATTAAACCTGATTTAATTAACATTAAGATAGGAATATCTCCCTAAATCAAGGATTTGTTTCCCAGCAAATCTCCTTGATATTATCATGTCATCTCATTTAAGGAAAAGATAATTCCCTTCCATATGATAATTATCTCTACAAACCCTAGCTAATGAGGGGACTCTATATAAAGATGGCTACATACCACACATGAGGTAATCCGAAAAACCCCTAAAGAAACTCCCTCTCCCTGAAGCCACTCTCTTTCTCTCTCTCTCTCTCTCTCTCTCTCTCTCTCTCTCACGGCTCTGGCTGGCCACCCCATCCCTCTTCAAGAAGAGAAAGCTCCATCCTTTCAGTTAAAGTTGTATCTTCTTAAGACTATTTAACTGACTTAAGCATCTGAAGGCCTTTGGCCAACACCCCCTAGGTGGGCTCCATTGATCGAATTTATTTTGCAGGGATGAAGGAAGAAGAAGATCAAGTGAGAAGAGGATCATCTGCGAATATTCTCCCTAGAGGAAATTTGCACAAACAGTTATAAAGGTTTACGACGATTCAAAATGAAGTAAGGGTACAAAAGAGTCACAACTTCAACAAAGTTTACCCAAAAAAAAAAAAAAAACACAAGTTTATGGTTGTACAAGATCCAATCAAATCCAATTTTTATCGATTTCAATGATTTGGAGTATTGGATTGGATCCCTAATTTCCAAAACTAACATGATTGGATCATATGATAGAATTTTTTGTGAGGATCCAATCTAATTAGTTTATGCTTATTTTGCTCATTAGGTAATTGTCATTAAGAAATTTATGAATATTTTAAGTAATTGGATGGAGTTATGTTTAATAATTTATAAATCAATTTATATAGTATTTCATTTATATTTTACATTTACATCAATTAAAGTGTTTGATTATATTAAACGTGACGATAAATGTTGCATATTTCATTATTATCTTTTTCATTATGAAAACCAATCATCCAATCCAATATCAATTGGATTAGATCAAACTGGATTTAAACATCTAATGTGATCGGATTGGATGCGGATTGGCGAAATTATATTGGTTTTTAACCAATTACACTCACTACACAAGTTTATCATCTTGCCTTACCCAGGAGGTACAACAAGAGTTGCTAAGTGCTGGAGTTGACAAGTACGTAGCAAGGTCACCTCGACCACATTTGAAAATAATTAAAGTATTTACCTTATATAGAAGCATAAAACGTTAAAACCATGCACATGATACACATTTATATATTCGACTCATGAAATATTTGCATGGTCAAGCAATGTTCGAAAACAAACCCAAAAATCAATGGCGGACTCATAGACACAAGAAGATGCAGATGCATATCAAAGGCAAATAAGTTCATAGAAGTTATAACTACTGACCAAAGATAAGATAATTAAAATAGCATCTGAATTAGAATATCATTGATAATTTAGTCCACAACTTTGAAACCCCCATGAACTCCTTCCACAATGCTCTTAGACCTCGTTTGTTAGGGAGGACTAGACTGGATTAGACTAGACTAATAAAATGCCTATATTTCATGTGCAATCAAGGCATAATATGTATATTGGTGTCTAAATAAGTTTTAGTCACCCATTCTCAGTTGCGGACCCAAACTTTCGTTCATCTGGGGGCTTAAAAAGTAAATAAACCAATTTATAATCAAACAAAAAATATTTCCAACTTTGAATATTGATAACATTGTCTAATAAGTAAATTTACAATTGTCCTCGACGACTTTTCATATTATGAAAACGTTGCTTAATCTCTGTTGCTAGATTTAAACTTTTCCCACTAGAAAGCTCGCCATTGGTCAGTGCTTCAACTCTTCAACTACTTTGAGAGTTTGCTTATCCTGAAGAATGTCACGATGCTTCGATGATGCTCCAACAATATTTACCACATTAGAAACTAAGGTGAAGAAAGCACCTATGAGGCTGTTTTTTTTTTTTTTTTTTGCCAAACCCACAATAGCCAACTAAAGTTGATGTGCAAAACAGTGAACATAGTAAGCAGACTCATTCTCCCTCATAATAAGTGTCTTTAGACCACTAAACTCTCTACTCATATTACTGGCCCCATCATAACCTTGACCTCGTAATCTGCACATACTCAATTTATGTCTAGAAAATAATATATCAATACTTGCTTTAAGTGACTCAGTTGTGGTACTTGTAACATCTTCAATACCTATGAACCGTTCAATCACACATCCTTTATTGTCTACATAACGAAACATAACAACCATATGCTGCTTTACTAATACATCACAAGATTCATCAATTAAAATACAAAAGAATGCATCATCCATATCTCTAATAATAGCATCAGTAGTTTCAACTGCTGCAACGTTTACAATGTCTTTCTGAATCTTAGGTGAAGTTATTTTGAGGTTTTTAGGAGCATCAAGAAATTGCAAAAGCTCAAGAAAATTACCTTGGTTGCTTGAATCCTCAGACTCATCGTGGCCACGAAAGGCAAGACCTTGTCTTAGAAGAAATCTAATACAATCAACAAATGCATTCAATCTGATTTTGTAGTCAATTTGAGATTCATGTGAGTGCTTATGGAAAACATTTTCAATATGTTGTTTTTCATTCATTAAGGCTTGACATTTTTTCAGAGCTTGGTTATGGGAACTGTTGGGACCTCCAACATGAACTTGAAATCTTTCCTTTTTCTTCCAATTTGAAAAACCTGTACCAACAAATGAGTCACCTCCAGCTTTCTCTCCCAACTTTGTTTTAAAAAAATAACAACATAAGCAAAATGAAGCATATTCTTTGATGTTATATTCTAACCAATAAGGGAATTCATCAAACCATGTCGGGTTGAATCATCTTGACTCTTTTCCAAATTTCTTTTGAGGGAAATCATGATTTTTAGGCTGACAATGGCCTTTTTGTAAGTAAGCTCTTCTAATTTCATCTCGAATCTAAAATTCGAGTTCGTAAACCAGAATCAAAATGAAGATCTGACATAATGATTTCTATGCAACTTTGCTTTGAATTATCATCACTTCTCCCAATAGGTCCTGACAACTCCAAATCAGATTTTCTTTTAAAATATTTTTCCATAACTATCATAAATAGTTTATATTATTTTTCATGAAGATATAATAATAATAATAATAATAATAATAATAATAATAATAAAATCAATCATCAGTACAAATTGAATGGATATAAATAAGAATATAATGAAATTAGTTTGTAAAAAATAACTAACCTGTAAAATCAATTGAAGTAGCGAGTTTGATTTGTTGGGTTGCAGACTTTTGTCAAATAACGAGTTTGGCGGCTGAGTTCTCCACAAAATTACAGAATGAGTGAACTTGGTGAGATCTCTATTCTTTTTTTTTTTAACATAGGGTTTTGGGTTTTTCTTTTTTAATATAAGCTTTGGGCTTAAAGTGTATATATTGAAGGGGCCATGTGGGGGCTTTACTTGAAAGGACCTAAAAATAATTAAAAATTGTGAATTTAGGTGGGATTATACGGCTAAAGCAATTTTTTTTTTTAAGTGTGGGCAGCTGCCCACAGTTGTCTTTGATTGGGTTTGCCATTGCCCATTCTTCCTCCAAGTTAGGCAACATATCCATATTATACCTTCAATGCATATGAAATGTAGCCATTCTTCTAGTTTAGTTTAGTCCTCCATACCAAAAAAAGGCCTTAACATCTTCTTTTGTAAAACTACTTGGAAGCCTCAAGTGCCGAGTATGTTATGTGGCATAAGACTGGAATTGCACATAATTTATAGTAAATTAGGAGCATGTATATATGCTTAAACAAGTGGCAATGGCAACAAAATTATCTTCAGCATGTTTTTACTTGATAATGTGACATGCCATTTTGCCTTTCTAGTTTGAGAAAATATTTGGTTTATTTTAAGAAAAAAGGTTTTTGAGAATTTAATTCCTATATATGGACAATATCAGAGTGTCGATTACAATGTGGGAGTTTCAATCCCATCCTCTTTGCTTCAATCCTAAACTAGCCCCTTGCACACACTCACATGTGTGCCAATTAGTTTTATTTTAGAATTAAGAAATATGAAATGAGTAGTTTTGTTCAATAAAAATAAAATCCATTATCTTATTTTGTTTTAATTTTTAATTTTTTAAATATGAAAAAGTATATATTTACCACATTATTCTCATTTAATTAATAATTTCAATTGTTTTTTTCTTTTTGGATAAAGATAATTTCAATTCTTCATGTTTGCATTAATTAAGGGCATTTTCTAAGATTTCGAATGATTTACCATTCTCTGCCTTTTGCTTTATATATATCAGTCATGATCTCTTGGACCCCTGTAGTCCAAGAGATTTATGGTCACTCACCGTTGGATGTAAATTCAACGGTTGACTTGAATCGGGTAATAATCATTTATGTCATATTGCATTTATATATATTATTTTGAACCATTGGATTAATATCCAACGATGGGTGACCACAATCTCTTGGACTCCTGTGGTCCAAGAGATCGGGACTGTTATATATATATATATATAGATTACAGTCCTGATCTTTTGGACTACAGGGGTCCAAGAGATTTGTGGTCACTCACCGTTGGATGTAAATTCAACGGTTCACTCACTCTTGCATATGATCAACTAATAAAATTTTAAAGTTTTTCTATCTTGTTTATTTTTGAAATAAATTTTTCCCTCCTTTAAGAATTTCAAATATACTATCCAAAGTCTTTTATCTGTTTTTTAATATAGATATTTATCATCCAACAAAAAATATATATAAATATTTATCATGAACTTTAATTTATTCAAAAAAAAATCTAGTAGAAATATAATTTATAACAAATGAACAACCCCTAATTTCAAAGATAATCCTTTACTTCCAACAACATCATATGCAAGTCTTTTCTTCTTCCCATTTAACAAAATATTTTCAGTCATGACAACATTTTTTAAGAGTCTACCTGTGTCAAAAATAAGGATATTTAGAAGAATAAGATAAATGATTATAATCAAATTCTGAATCTATTTATGATCGAATAAAGTCTACGTGCATCTACCTAGTAAATTTTCGAATTTATTTATAATTGAAGTTTTAAATTTGGATCATATATTCATTCTATAAATTCAAATCAAATAACCACATGATTAAATCAGGCTATTATCAAATTTATTTAAGGCTCTGGACAAAATTAAATTTTTTATTTTCAATGCTGTTATTTTATTTGTTTATCTAATTCTTATTTTAAATTTTGATATTTTATAATAAGTAAATATATTAAGTGTGAAATACATGGAAACTCAAATTTCTCCAATATAATATTCATAAAAAGTATAAAATAAAAAAAATTTATTTATATTATAACACACCCAAAATTTGGGTACATAACCTTGACACATAAGGATCCCAAGAGTACAACACTCGATTGTCATAGCATTGTATTCTCACGTTCCTTCAAATACGTATTAAATTCTCAATCAAAAAAAGGTTGACACTCTCCCCTTCTATTCCGATTTCTACTCCCCCAAACTTGATTTATCTTTTTTTTTTTTTTGTTGATTTTTGTTTGATTTGATTTTATTGTTATTTTAAAGATACGAATTTTTATTCTTTTTTTTGGTTTTAACATAAAAATACCATTTTGCCCTTGCATTTAACAGAAAAAGTTAACAAAACGGCAGGACCATTTGTCCTAACGAAAGTGAAATTAAAGGACCACTGAAACCATTTTGGAAATTAAGGTACTCAAATGCAAATCGGGTCTAAGTTCAGGGATTAATAAAATGATTAACCTTTTTTGTTAATATATTTTTTAACCCCCAATAACAGGTATAGATTAACTCATCTCAATTAAGGGTATATATTCTTTGGTGTATGGGTACACCAAAGGAGTGTAAATGTAAATCAAAATTATTTATGTAAAAACCGCCGTCAAGGTTACAAATGGTTCGGGCATAACCTTAGTTAAGTTTACAAAACAATAGAGTTTCACCCCAAAATGATTATAAGAGTTTACAACAATTGAAAATGAAGAAGCCATATAAATTCACAACTTCAGAAATATTAACAAAGTTTATGAAAAACAAACAAACATTTATCATCTTGACTTGCCTGGGAGGTACAAAAGAGTTGCTAATTGCTGGAGTTGACTGAAGGGAAAACGTTGTCTAAGCAATTTCTAAAATAACAAATAGGATAATAAGTTATCTAGCATGCATTTTAACTAAATACATAAAAGCGGAAGTGAAAACCCAAGTATATATCTTTCTAAGCTTATGAAATGTTGCACCAAAGACTCTCTAAATCTACTATATAGAGAGGAATTAGAGGTATAGTTACCCTTGGAGCGAATCTTGAAACCTAGGAAGGTATTCAAGTAAAGGTTTTGATCTCTCCTTACTCATTACTCCACAATGACTCTCCAATAGGTACAAAGATATGTACCTCACCAAAGCTCTTCACCAAGGATGGATGGAGACAAGAGAAAGAGAACTTGGGAGAGCACAAGAGTGCTAGTACTCCCTAAGTGGATGACCAAGGTGATGCTTGAGAGAGAGGCTTGATGTTTTCTCTCTTCAAAATTTCCAACTTGAAAACCCTAACATGAAATGGTGCTATGACATCTTATAAATAGACCCACATTGTACACATGTGAACTTAACCCACATATGTGCTGCACCCTCCCTTTGGTGGCCTAATTTTGGGCCTCTTCGGTCCAAAACATTTATGACATGTATCTTAATTCGTAATCAAATTATGAATAATTGAATTGAGGAGGAGTTGGATTGAGGAGAGAGTTAGATTTCAGATTCCTATTGAAATTGTTTACTAAACCATATGGAATTCGGGTAGGAGTGGTACTAATCCTTATAAGTTGTTTTTAAAATTCACATGAATTGGAATTGAAACCAAATTGATTACTAAAATGACCTCGTTATTGGGTTAAAGTAGATGGCAAATTTTAAAATTTTAAAATTGAGTGTGGATATAATGGGTAAAAAGGATGGATTCCTAATGGGTTAGTTTTCTAAGAATTAGAATACCACATCCCATCCAAAATCAGGAGTTGAATTCTTAATTTTGTGTGGGTCCCACTGGCATTTTGATTCCTCCATTTGAAGTAAACACACGAATATCCATAATAGGAATTCAACACCTTATTTTTATTCCGATTTCAGATTAGTGAATATGCCATTAACCTCTAATGGGTCACATAAATCCAAAGTCATATGGGTCATTTCTTTATTCTTTAAGTCATGTGGGACCCAACTAAGTTTTATAACTTTAATTGTGTAATTAAACTATTCTCATTAATTTAATGACTTAATCCATTGAGTATAACCTTGCCTTACAAGTATTGGTTCCGGTCAATTCTCGTTGGTCATGTCAAGTGTCGGGTCTATGGTTGACCTTTGACTTTGACCTTGACTTTGACTTTGACATTGACAAAGGAGTAAAATCTCTCTCTTTTATTTCTCAATCTATTCCTTTTGTGGTGTGCGACCTTTTAGGTTCTAACAAGCGAGAAAGTGGATAAGTTTGATTTCTCTTGAACTGAGCATAAAGGCTAATTATAATTAGACCTTACAGACTTCCACAAACCATGACTGATACTTATTAGTATGTCATGACTACTGTTTTCCTCTTTTTGGTCGAGGCGACCGACGGAAGGAACTTTCGGTCCTTTTTTTTTCGAGTGCAGGACATGCCACCACCAAGCCACGGATTTGGCTTGGATGGAATGTGAGTGTATGTTGCGTCTGAGATCTGACTTTAATCAAACGATTGTTTGGCCGAGCAAGGAACCTCCTCACGGCCTAGGTTCTTTCACTACCTCAGGGTCAAGGGTTTATGTGAGCGACCAAATGATGTGGAGTGGATGGAGATGAAGATTGAAGGTGAAATGTAATGAAACGAAGAATAAATGCGTAAAGTAAAGGGTGCTTGAATTTAAATATAATTGAAAGACAAGTGCAGAAAGTACAGTGCGCAAAATAAATAATTTAAAGACAAGTGCATAAAGACGAGTGCGTAAAATAAAGAATGTAAAGACGAGTGCGTAAAATAAAGAACGTAAAGAAAAGTGCGTAATGTAAATTGCGTAAATTAAATAATTGAAATTCAAGTGCGAAAAGTAAACTAGATTACGAAGAACAGTAAAGATTAAGTGAAGACATGAATTGAAAGAACTGCAATTGAAATAGAATTGAAAAACAAGAACAAGAATGTAAAGGCATAATTGAAATCTACAGAAACTAGAGCGGAAAAAATAAGAACTAGGCTATGGCTATATTATGCTACTCCTAGGATAGAAGTTGAAGAGAATGTAAAATGACAAGTTGTGTGTTGTGTCGGGGGTCCTTTCTCTCTTCCATAAGCTTGGTATTTATAGGACCTTCGGTGCATCTCAATTTGGTCAATTGTTAATTGGCCTTCAAATCAATCATAATTGCTCTAGAATATCTTCAATCCCTTGTCTCATGCATGTGATTTAATGTGAATAATAATATTTGATTTGATTTTCCTAATATTTGATTTGATTTTCCTTCCATCTTGAGCTCTCCCACAATAACTTCGGTTGACCATCAAGTTAGCATAGTTCCTTCTATATTTGAATTGTAACTTATGAGAAAATCCTCCTACGAATTATCTCTTCTTATTTAAGCATTGGCTGATTTTATGTACTCGGCCGCTTTTAGTCTTTCAACCGTATCTACACTTTCGACCACATATAGGCTTTTGACCACTTCTATGCTCTCGGCCATATTGATGTGTTCGGCCAGATTGGTGTATTCCACCACATGTATATATTCTGCTACATTTATGATTTTGGGCTTCTATCCGACCTCATTGATTAGACCCACCGAAATATAGCTTGGGCTCACTATTAGTTTAATTGTCGAATCTCGGGCCTGACCCGGTCAAATTTCAACCAGGCCCAAACAACTACACGAGCTAAATAGAATTCATTGGAGAACCTATTCAGTTGTAATTGCAATGCAATTTGGCCATTCTCTAAAACAATACTCTATGTCACATTATTGGGAAACATATAACTTGTGTCAAATCCCTAATGTGCCATTTCTAGGTTATATAATTCACGTGGATGAGATTGCAAACTTCCCTTTTGCAATCATATCTGATACTTTGGCCAAAAATTCAACGAATCATATCTCTAGAGTATTCTCTTTCTTTACTAAAAGTAAAGATTTATTGTTGTACATTCACATGTCTCTGTGAGCTTATTGAATATCCCGATGATCACTTTCGAGCCACATCTTTCAATACAACTGTATAGTGTTCTCAAAGATAAAAACTCGTCCATAAGACAACTGTGATGTCTCAGGTCTGAGGACTAATTTGCATTATCGCAACTTAGAATTACTTGTTTGACACTTGTGAGTAAAACTTCCATATGGGAATTCTTAATCGACTCTTTCAGTGAACTCTATCTTTATTGACACACTTGTCTCAATGTTTCTACATGAATGATTTGAGACTAGTCATCCTCCCGATTGAGAAGACATAGTGTGTACCAGTCTTTGCAGATTGGTTTCTATTTGTGTCGTAATCCATAGACTTGTCACTTTATTGGTTATGCATAAGTTTCCTAAAGTGACTTTTGTACCATATTAATCATATTTGTGAAGGGTTATGTCCTTAGAAGTTTCATTTTCATATTGGCTTCTAAGGCATATTTTTAACATTGACTAGTAGTAAGGCCGCATCAAAGGGACCTAAACAGATTTGGAAGTAAATTAAATAATTATTTACTATATATAGAAATATAAAATGTTAAAACTATGCACATGATAAACATGTATATTCAACTCATAAAATATTAGCATGGTCAAGCAATGTTTGAAAACAAGCCCAATAATTATTGCATGATGACTATACTGTTGAAAATATGACCTAATTTCAAACATGTGATATTTCTTTTTGGATATTTCACCATCACTTATGGGCAAGATTGTTGTTTTCAACCATGATATTTGGTCTATAATCATAACAGTAAACAACAGTCATTGGAATATGAAATACTATGAAAGCTATGCAATGAGATTGGATAGAAGGAGACCTCTCATACTTCCACATTATTTCCTAAATGTTTCCAGTCATAGGATTATTAATTGGGCATTGATCATCCGCAAAGAGTGGTACACACTATATCCGCTCGATTGGGAGAATGACTAGTCTCAAGTCATTGCATGTAGAGAAACTAAGATAAGTGTGTAGGTGCTTAGAGAGATAATAAATTGAACACGATCAAGCCACGAATTCTAGGATGAGGGTCTTACTCCCATGTCAAACTAAAACTCATAAGCTGCAATAGTGCAAACTAGTTCTCAGACCTAAGACAACATATGAAAGGACCCACCCCAAATTCCTCCGAATTCGAGACAAATCCTGTGGTTTTTCCAACATCCAACCGATGCTGGGCCCACTTACAAATTTCAACCATCCTCTTCCCATGAAACAAAGGAAAAGAAGGCTGAGACTTCTACTGAAATTTCGGCAGAGTCTCCCCTGAAAAATGGACTTTACCAAATTTTTCCACCTGTCAAAAACACAGTTTTAAAATCACCAAGCTTCAGCATGCACAAAGTATGGTACACACAACAAACAATAGACCTCCGACCTTATAACCAAACATTTCTAAAACATTCTTATTTATGAACTCCTTTGTAAATCCATACACTCGTAACAATTATCGTACCAGCAATCAGAAAGAAAGGACCTTTCTTCAAACAAAATTCATTTCCACACTAAAAACAACACAAGCACAGCTCAAATAGTTTGTTTTGCGGCTGCACCTAGGTTAACCCCAAGCTACCTACGTACCCCTTTGTGAGAGATCAATCCACACATAGTTCTTAAATCCACAATCAAGATACAGATAATATATGATTATTTAGAGTAATACCAATGATTAAATTTATATTCATTTACCACCTCAAATTTGACAAGGCAACCACTAAACACTTTATGAGTTCCTTTCCTTTTATCAGTTCTTTCCCGCAACCATACCTTATCCAAGGCATACGTTGCCAAACAACACTTTCCAAACTATAAATCGAACGTTCACACCGATGTAGGGTACTCACAAGTTTAAGAATCTCAGCCCAAAAATGAATCCACAGTTATATATTTAATATGTATGTGTGTGTGTGTGTATATATACACACACCTCACACCATCATCATGTATCAGGGGAAGACAATCCAATCCGAGGATCGTTTGACTAGACCACATGGAGGAATCCTCAACAACCATGTGTTCAAGGACGAGCCGTCCAACCAGGGGACTTGGCTGACCACATGCACAGCAGAATCGTTAATACTCAAGTGCCTATATCAAGTCCTACGAGCGCAGACTACCCCGCTAAGGGTCTACAGTAACACCATGTCAATAGTACATGGGTTCCAACATATCCAAACCATAACCACAGTTTCCAAGTATCCATCAATAATAGAAGCAGTATCCAAGGGGAGGGGGGTACATGAGATGGTGTGCCATCACCAAGATCCAAAATCCACTTTCGTAAACTAATATATAATAAAGATAATATTCTCGAAATCAAATTTCCAAAACAAATCGTTTCCATATAGCAAATATATATATATATGTATGTATATATAATAAAATAATACCCATACTTCCTTTTTGAAAACCATATTAAAACCATAATTAAGAAAAACGTCGAGACTAAATAAGCTCATTCAATTTAATGAATATTCAAAACACTATTCCTATATTTAGGAAATATACAACCTCAAAAATCCCACAAGACAACATAAAAAAAAAATCCAAAACACCATATTTAAACTTCCTAAGACCATAGCCCATCAATATATACATACTAATTCCTACATTCCCAAAGTTATTGCGATTCAAAGTCCAATAAACACATAAACTAATGCACCACAACCAAATCCATATCATACCAAAAGCATCATTTATATCACTATGATAGCCAACACCCACAATTAACAATATTATAATCTCAAAATTAAAGCACTATAAACATACCTTTCAAATATTTAGAGAGTAACACACACCAAAACAATTACCTGAAAACCACCAAAACTCATTATACAGCCTCAACCATGCACTTAAAAATCAAACCCAAAATTCCGGACCTTAACGTGGATCTACCATTTTAGAAAGATTCAAAGCCTATTCTAGTACTTTCTAAAGGATAGGACAGTCTCAAAAGACCCATAGTCAATGGTTTGGTCAAACTTTCCATTTTTGGTCAACGGGGCCTACGTGGCCCACGACCTCCGATTTCCGATCCAAAAGTTTCTATGGGTTCAACAAAATTTATTAAACACGTCCTGCAAGTTTGGTCCAGATCGAGCGATCGGATTGCTCGTGATCGCACGATCAGAAGGTCACTATTTTTCGTAAATTTGAATCATTAAATTGGAGCATCCGGGACTCCGATTTTGGATCCACGAATTCCTACACAATCCTAAAGGCATCTAGACCAACATATTTTGAAACGAAGTCGATCCAACAGTCCGAGCATATCGAACCGGATAATGCCTAATTTGCGTAAATCTGATCGACCGTCAAATGATAACCAAATTCAAATCCGAGCATAACATCGTGCTCGGGACGACATGAGGATCATTTTAGGACTAAATGGGCCATCCACGGCAGCACGTGGTTGCCTTGAGAAATTTCAACGACCAAAAAATTCTCGAAACACCCAACAATACCTATACCTACGTGATCAGGACAATGAGTGGAGCAACTTTTGTTCCTGGGCCATGGCCAAAAAGTGACCGAATATTGCCGAAATCACGAGTTGAAAATTGGCCAAACTTTAAGTTGTAAATCGAGTTTCAAAACTCAAAAATCGATCCTAATCAACCCAACCATCAGCTAGAACACGTTGAGAGGATGAGAAAGCATACCTAGATCGACGAAAATGGTGGCCGGAATCACCAAAAAGAACGCTGGAAAGTTGACAAAAAATTCGGCATATTTTCTACATTTTTCGGCGGTTCCGTCGAAGGCGGGGTGGGGTAGTAACAAGAGGTTGAGCTTGACGTCTTGGTACCGGTCCCTCCAGATTTGGTGGCTGGATGTGGTCGTGGCCAGCCAAATTGTGGCTGGCTGAAACGAAGAGGGAGGGGGGGGGGGGAGGGGGAGGGGGTCGGGGCTGTTGCATGAAGAAGAAAATGTCGCGGGAGAGAGAGAGAAATATGACTTTTAAAAATTGAACTTCGAAATGTTTACGATTGTGCCACTAGACTTCTGTAGATCGTAACTTCTTTGTTATAATTTTAATTTGAGCTCACCACGCGTCTACGAACTCGCATCGATGCGATCTACATCATGTTGCCATTCATTTTCCCAAAATCCTACCGGATTAAAAAGTGACCAAAATAACCCTATCTCTGAGAGCAAAAATGTAATTTCATAATTTAATTAATTAATTAATTTAGTCGAATAATTAAAATTGGGTCGGCATGTTACGTCATAGTTGTCTTGTGGGCAAGTCGTCTGTCTTCGAAATCCCTATACATTCGTGTCAACATATATGATTCAAAAGGTCGTCTTCAGGATTCTCGAAAGTTCGTGGAGGCAAGTGAATATATGACAAAGGATCTATACTCTTAGTAAGGAATGCTCTAAAGATATGATTGAGGGAATCTCTGCAGAGTAGATATGACTAGAAAGGAAGTTTCTAGATATAACCAATGTAATCATGTAAGTAGAAAATTCATGTTAAGATTTTGACAAAAGTATCCATTCCTTGGTAATATGAATTATGGGCACTATAAGAGCACTTCCACCTAGTTGCCCTTTGCCATGGCAAGAGGGGGCGGGGGCTAGGGCAGCTACTATTTACGTGAATTGTAGATGCCCTTGCGAAAAGCAATGTGTGTTTCCCCCGTTGCCATGGCAAATACTATCCATTTTTTTTTGTTTTTTTTCACAAATTATTTTACCTAAACAATTAATTTGGATAATATTTCCGGGTAAGATTTTTGGGTTCGTACGTGTCAATATTTATTATAAAATTCATATCTCATAATCGGATAAAATTTTCGAATAAGATTTTCAATTTCAAAATTCAAATTTCTAATAAATTTTTAATTTTTAATTTCAAATGAATTTCAAAATTCAGATAAGATTTTCACCCTCTAAAATCGCGCCCCGTGTCATCTCTCAATGCCTAAATTTTTCTATAAAACCAGAGGCTCAGCTCATACTTCTCACGCCAGATCTTCTCTATATTTTCATTTATTAGATTTTAGAATTCATACTCCATTCTCAATGTCAGACATGAGCAGTGTCTTGGAGAGATAAGAGCAAGAAACTAGAGAAAGAAGGCGTAGACGAGCTGAAGGCAAAAGGGTGCAGAGAGAAGTAGATCAACAAGTTGTCATAGCAATGGCTTTGCTTGATGAAGAAACCAAGGCCACCACTGTGGTTCGCAAGTCGGTCGTGGCCTGAATGTGGACAGACATAGGCATTCTCGGGGTAAGAATCTTCTGGAAGATTATTTTATCCCATCTTCTCGTACTCTGATGTTCATTTTCGAGCGCGATATAGAATGCAACCCTATTTGTTCAATAAAGTCATGCATGATATTTGCAATTATGATGAATACTTCGTTCAAAAGTGTGATGTTGCTGGGGTTTTGGGACTTCTTCAAGAGCAAAAGCTTATGACTATTATACGAATGCTGGTGTATGGTTCATTTGCTGATCAAGTAGATGAGAATGCCCGGATGGGGAAGTCTACTACTTTGGAGAGCTTGGTAAGATCTTGTGATGCAGTCGAAACTCTGTACACCAGGGACTACCTGCGCAGACCTACGCCCAGGAACCTCCAACGGCTTCTACAAAAGGCCGAATCTTGAGGATTTCCAGGAATGATTGGTAGCATCGACTGCATGCACTGGCAATGAAAACATTGCCCAACTGCTTTGGAATGAGATTATGGAAATAGGAAAGGGCTCAAAAGTATCATCCTTGAAGTCGTTGCTGGATTCGATACATGGATTTGGCATGCCTTCTTCAGAGTTGCCGGATCTCAAAACGACTTGAACGTCCTGGGTCAATCCTTGGTGTTCAACCATGTTTTGAGAGGTGAAGCCCCGAATATCACCTATGAAATCAACAATACCGTCTACCAGAATTGGTATTATCTAGCTGACGGCATCTACCCGAGGTGGACCACATTTGTGAAATCAGTTCTGCATTCCCGATCTGAGAAGCAAAAATTATTTACTGCCTATCAAGAGGGTTACATAAAAGATGTGGAGACGTGCTTTGGTATCCGCCAAGCCCGGTAGGCTATTATTAGGGGTGTGGCGCATTTGTTTGATGAGGAGGTGCTGAGGAGCATAATGATGGCATGCATCATCCTCCATAACATGATTATGGAGGATGAGTATGATTACGATGCTACAGACGTGTACGAACCGGATCCCATGAACACAGCCTTGACAAGAATTTATTAGGGCCAAATGGAGAACCAGTGCAACATGAACTGTTGGTTAGGGACGGTCGTTTCATGACCCGTATGATTGATTGATATACGAAGATGCAATCGTCTTATATTCATGAACGACGTCAAGTTGACTTGATGAAGCATTTATAGGCGGTGAAAGGCAATGACGGTGAATGAAGTGAAGTGAAGATGTTTTTTTTTAATTTATTATGTTTATGTTTTATTTTTAGTTATGCTTTTTTTTTAATGCCTTGGTTGTGGTTTGTGTATTTTTTATGCTTTGGTTATGGTTATGCTTTTTTAATGCTTTGGTTGTGGTTTGTTTTTTTTAAATGCTTTGGTTGTGGTTTGTCTTTTATGTATGGAATGTTTTGAAAAAAAGGTATTTTATTGAATGCTTTCTTTATTCACTCAAAGAAAACCAATACTACTAATGAAATAAAATACATGAATTACAACTGATTTTTAAAACAAAATATTAAAATACAATGAAATAAAAGGCAAGCAAACTAACTTAATGGTTTTGATCATTTAACCAATCCATGTTGCTAGGTCCATCGTCACGAAAAAGTCTTCGTTTTATAACATCCCTTCGTTCTAGCTTCCAAAATTGTTTTGTTTCAGGGGACATATGGCTTGTATCCATGGCCATGGTTTCCCGATCCTTCTTCTCAATATTTTCTTTGCATACATACTCCCTTTCTTTTGCATATTCTACTTGAAATGCCCTTCTCATCTTCTTGGGTTTTCATGTCTATTTCAATTCTCATGGCGCTTTGCCTTGCAATCCCCTCCAAAAATTTAGATGTATTATTGGTAGAATTACTCCCTCTCTTCGCCTTCGTCGCCTTTCTCCCAATAGGCCTCGGCTCCCTTTGGATGGGTGAGTCTTGACTCATCGAGGAATCCATAGGTGAATCCGATACCTGTGAATCATGTAGTGGCATCTCGTTCAACACCACGGTCGGACCCGTTGGAATAATTCGGAATCTCTTACAATTCTTCAGCACCTTCCAACATTGGTCATGGTTGAAAGTTTTTTTGCCTTGCCCAGTAGCACCACATTTGTTCTTGCATAATCTATATTAAAAAAGAAAAAAGAAAAATGCAAGAAACTTAAAAAAATATTGGCAATGCAACAAATATAAACAAAATAATGGAAATGCAAGAAATATTAACAAATTATTGGAAATTCAAGACATATTAACAAAATATTAGAAAAGCAAGAAACATTTAAATAAATATTGGAAATGCAAGAAATATTAACAAAATATAGAAATTGCAAGAAACATATTGCTAAGATTTTCCCCTCTTCTATAGTTGTCCATCGCTTTGCCAAGGCATCTCTCCATTTTCCTAACTCTTTATTGAGAATTTTCCACCTACTAGACAATGCCATTTCCGTACGGGTCGAACCCGATCTTTCACAAAATTCGGTATGAATTTTTCTCCACATATGACAGAATTTCATCTCACTGCCCGAGATGGGATAATGACTAATTTGGACCCAACACTCACACAACAAAATATCTTCCATGATGCTCCATGCCCCTCCGGTTTCGATAGAAGAAGCCATAAGATGATAGAGAAAAAAAATTTGATAGTAAATAAAATGTTGAGTAGAAAGTGAATAATAGTTCAAGGAGAAGAAAATATATGAGAATTTGGTGTTAAAAGTGAAGAGTATTGGTTGGTATTTATAGAAGAAAAAAAATTCAAATTTTTTTCATAATTTTATTGCAAAAAAATTGGTTGCCGTTGGATTGGAGGACAAAAAGCAATCGGAGAGCCCAGACGTCGCCACTTGGCTTCTAGCCGTTGGCGAAAGCAAGCACGCAAGTGTAAATTTTTTTTACTGTTGCACGCGCCAATGGTAAAAAATATTTGAATTGGAGGGCTGACGCCAGCCTGGCGTCAGCAATGACATCATCCCAAAACTCGGGCTCGTGCGTGAGTTGACCTTGCCTTCGGGCTAGCTCAGTCTCGTGGGACCCACAGCTAGCCCAGGCCAGCCCTTGCTGTTGGAAACGAATTTTGGCCCCCCCCTCCCCCCCCCCCCCCCCCCCCCCGGCGAGCTGTTTTAACCTAATAGAGAATGACTCAATTGCACAACAATTCAACTTGAATAGGTTCTTCTCACCTTTCTATTGACCAAAAAGGATATCTAGTGTGAGAAAGTTGCCTACCGCGTCTACCCTTATCTTATAATGTTTTTTTATGCGTGCAAAATCTTGTCTTGTAATTGTGGCTTTTCATGCTAAAATGGGGAGGCCTAAGAAATTAAAGAAGAAGTTACATGTGATGGGAATAACACTATTCTGTTACCTTCATTCAATTAGGAGTCATTATTTGGCCCACGAGCCCATGAACCGATGTAGGCTTGCCTTGCTCATTGAGGAAAAGCCCGGCCCATCTTTTAGTGGGTTAGGTTTAGGTTAAGGTGTCTAAAACCTAGCCCGACTCATAAACCCGATCCGTTTGAGCCTACGGAAGTCCAACCCGACCTGCCCATCAAAGCCCAACCCATAGGTCCACCAATAAAATAAAAGATATATAATTGGGGTTTGGGAGGTTTGGTCGCTGGTTGTTTTGGTTAATAATATTGGCCCATTTGTCGAAGCCCAGGTGTTTCAACACTACAATGATTTCCGCTCATTTGCTGCTTCGCGTCAATTTTGGCTTTGCATGTTTCAGATATCAAGTGAGTTTGTTTCTTTTGACGTTTCAAAGTGAATTGTCTCTGCTTTTACTGCAGTTTATGTCTTATTGTTCATAGTGGTCGATTTGTGTTTGGCTTTCATATTAAAACTTCTTAATTCTAATATCATACAAGTTTTTTACAGAAAATTAGAATTGAAATGAACTGAAAGTTTGTACCCTTCAACATATTATCAAGAAACTTTCTCGTGCTTGGAACATTACAGAATCTTTTTCCAAATCTTACCAACAGAGCAGGATTGAAAAAGTGACAGCCAACTGACTGGTGTCTTCAACTTTTTGGTAAAAGCCAAGCCTAGAGACTGGTGCATTTCTTTGGGTTTAGCATTTCAATTGCTACCTACCTTTAGGTTTCAGCAAGTGCATTAGTTTTTCAGACTAAAAACAAAAAAAATAACTGACAGATAATGAAGTAAAAATAGTCTTGTGTCTATCCATCCATTGGAATATGAACATGAGAGAGGTAGTTTGTAGAGAGCACGTGACTACCTAATCACTATTGAGTTTCTAAAAGTTTGAAAAGAAAAGAAATAGAAAAACAAAAAAAATAAAGTCACACAACCTCTTCTATATAACCAGAAAGCCACATATTTTACACCCATCAGTTTTCATCATCGAGTTAGAACTCTCTACTTCTTTGGTGATTTTTTGGCCATAAAATTAGAAAGGAAAAAGAAGCTTCACCTGAGCCTCATACATACATCAAGCAGCCAAAGTCTAAACAGAGAAGAAAGTCAGGTAAGTTTTTCTTTAATTTTTAGTTTGACAGCAACATTTATGACCAGAGGGAAGATAAAAATATTGATTTCATATTTGTTTTATCAATTTCAGTGGGTCAGAAAAGCTTCTTGGGAGGATCGTCATATTTGGAGTGATCATGTTTACCATTTCAGAGGGATTTGCTGTTATATCTGCAACTAAGAACCTCAAACTACCGTTCATGGAAGATGTATTTGCATCAGGGAGCACAAGATTTTTGGAATGGGTGGTTTCGGAAAATCAGGTATTTACTTTCAACCTTTATTTTATTTGCTCAAATGATTAGTGTATTTTTTTTTTCTTATTCTGTGAATGTTTTGAATTAATTTTCACAGAATGTTTTGAATTAATTTTTGGTTCACCAATATCTTTCCGAGTTTAAAGAAAATAAAATTCTATTCCATTTGCTGTGTCAGTTTTCATTGTTATGTCTTCTCGTCTGCTCGTCGTGAGGTCTATAGCATTTCTGACCCAAAAAAAAAAACAAAAGGTCTATAGCAGAAACAGAAACTGCAATGCAGTTTTCATTTCCTGCAATGCAGTGTGTTATCTGCTTTACAGCAATGGAAACTGCATTGCAGTTTCTGTTTTATCGAATGAAGTTTCTAATTAGTTTCCTTTCAATCTGCAGTTAACACAAGAGGCATCTCAGCCCGATGCCACAAATCCAATTCCCGATCCCCCAAAAGGAACGAGCCTTCATGATTCAATTCCTATAGGTCTGGAACAATCAAGTGATGAAGATGAAGGACAAAAAAAGCCAACAAAGAAAAACCTAGGATGGGGTCAGAGGAAGGTGTGGCAGAAAATTCCAAAGGCGGACAGGGAAAGAATTGAAAAACACTACTTAAGAACTCAACCTCGGTAATATCTCTATTCCAAAATAACAATTCTTTCATCTTTTAATTACAATTAAACTAAAACTAATCTTGGGAATTTCATGTATTCGAATCCGCAGTGATATCTTTTGGGCAGGACTCAATAGTGAGAAAGTGACAAACCATGATATCAAAGATATTGTATGGGACCTAGAACTGTCACAAAACGTAAGTATTTACCAATTCTATAACACACGCTGCACTGTATTTTTTATTTGTGCTACCTATATTACCCATTTATAATTCCATTTTTCTCCAATCAATGTGAAACAGGTTATTGAGCCCTACATCCAAATAGAGGAGGATAAAATAGACCCCATGCAGACAGAGAGTCCACAGTACATGTCCACATGAACTTGGGTAAGTATTATTTTGAAAATTCAAAATTGTTTAAACAGACAATGCACTGCAATTTTCGAAAAATATATACTAACAAATTGCCATTCTATGATATCAGGCTTACATGCAAAGCTTCGAAGAGCCATTTTGGCACAGGGCCCTGTATGAACACTTGCTTGAAAAACTCTGAAAATGCAGTGTTCTTTTCTTCCCGATTATTTCAAAAGAAGAGTTCCACTTCACTCTTCTCACATTTCACAAAAATGAACGAAAGTGGAGACACTACAATCCACTTAGATCGTTGGGACATAGAAAAGAAGAAAGGTGCATTGACATTGCTCGAAACTTTGTAAGTGGAATGAAACTGCCTTAATTTCTCAGCACAAACACAAACAGAAACTGCATTGCAGTTTCTGCATTATACATACTGCCTAATTTCAGACCAAAACTATAATATGCAATGCACTTATTACCATTTCTTTTTCTCTTTTTTTCTTCTTCTTTAAACAGGTTAATATTGTTGAAGGGTGGCTAGAATATATAAGACCTCAAGCACGAGTGTTCATAGAAACTAAAAAAAAAACCAACAATTGTGAAGCAAAAGGAAGGGCCCCCGACACTTGTACAAAAAGATTTGACTCCAACTGAAGAACTCACTCTCAATTGGATTATGCAAAATCCATTGCAGTTTCCATTTGAGGATGACATGGAATGTGCTCAACAAACTGTATCTTCGTAAGAATTGTGTCTACTCAACTATTCATTACAGTTTGAAATCATTCAAAAGCAAAAAAAAAACTAATCTCGTATTTCATTTGCAGATGGGATTGCGGCATGTTCGTCATGTTCTATATGGATAAAATAGCACAAGGACAGCCCATTCCAAAAAGCGTGGACAAGAAATTCATGAATGAATATCGAGCACAATATGTCACAAAACTCCTACACCACAAAAAACTATGTAATTAATCGTCTCTAGTGATTTGCCTTTCGTTAACACAAGACAAT
>NC_047653.1:17711832-17750270 GCF_902201215.1 Prunus dulcis | reverse complement strand
CCATAAGCTTGGTATTTATAGGGCCTTCGGTGCATCTCAATTTGGTCAATTGTTAATTGGCCTTCAAATCAATCATAATTGCTCTAGAATATCTTCAATCCCTTGTCTCATGCATGTGATTTAATGTGAATAATAATATTTGATTTGATTTTCCTAATATTTGATTTGATTTTCCTTCCATCTTGAGCTCTCCCACAATAACTTCGGTTGACCATCAAGTTAGCATAGTTCCTTCTATATTTGAATTGTAACTTATGAGAAAATCCTCCTACGAATTATCTCTTCTTATTTAAGCATTGGCTGATTTTATGTACTCGGCCGCTTTTAGTCTTTCAACCGTATCTACACTTTCGACCACATATAGGCTTTTGACCACTTCTATGCTCTCGGCCATATTGATGTGTTCGGCCAGATTGGTGTATTCCACCACATGTATATATTCTGCTACATTTATGATTTTGGGCTTCTATCCGACCTCATTGATTAGACCCACCGAAATATAGCTTGGGCTCACTATTAGTTTAATTGTCGAATCTCGGGCCTGACCCGGTCAAATTTCAACCAGGCCCAAACAACTACACGAGCTAAATAGAATTCATTGGAGAACCTATTCAGTTGTAATTGCAATGCAATTTGGCCATTCTCTAAAACAATACTCTATGTCACATTATTGGGAAACATATAACTTGTGTCAAATCCCTAATGTGCCATTTCTAGGTTATATAATTCACGTGGATGAGATTGCAAACTTCCCTTTTGCAATCATATCTGATACTTTGGCCAAAAATTCAACGAATCATATCTCTAGAGTATTCTCTTTCTTTACTAAAAGTAAAGATTTATTGTTGTACATTCACATGTCTCTGTGAGCTTATTGAATATCCCGATGATCACTTTCGAGCCACATCTTTCAATACAACTGTATAGTGTTCTCAAAGATAAAAACTCGTCCATAAGACAACTGTGATGTCTCAGGTCTGAGGACTAATTTGCATTATCGCAACTTAGAATTACTTGTTTGACACTTGTGAGTAAAACTTCCATATGGGAATTCTTAATCGACTCTTTCAGTGAACTCTATCTTTATTGACACACTTGTCTCAATGTTTCTACATGAATGATTTGAGACTAGTCATCCTCCCGATTGAGAAGACATAGTGTGTACCAGTCTTTGCAGATTGGTTTCTATTTGTGTCGTAATCCATAGACTTGTCACTTTATTGGTTATGCATAAGTTTCCTAAAGTGACTTTTGTACCATATTAATCATATTTGTGAAGGGTTATGTCCTTAGAAGTTTCATTTTCGTATTGGCTTCTAAGGCATATTTTTAACATTGACTAGTAGTAAGGCCGCATCAAAGGGACCTAAACAGATTTGGAAGTAAATTAAATAATTATTTACTATATATAGAAATATAAAATGTTAAAACTATGCACATGATAAACATGTATATTCAACTCATAAAATATTAGCATGGTCAAGCAATGTTTGAAAACAAGCCCAATAATTATTGCATGATGACTATAATGTTGAAAATATGACCTAATTTCAAACATGTGATATTTCTTTTTGGATATTTCACCATCACTTATGGGCAAGATTGTTGTTTTCAACCATGATATTTGGTCTATAATCATAACAGTAAACAACAGTCATTGGAATATGAAATACTATGAAAGCTATGCAATGAGATTGGATAGAAGGAGACCTCTCATACTTCCACATTATTTCCTAAATGTTTCCAGTCATAGGATTATTAATTGGGCATTGATCATCCGCAAAGAGTGGTACACACTATATCCGCTCGATTGGGAGAATGACTAGTCTCAAGTCATTGCATGTAGAGAAACTAAGATAAGTGTGTAGGTGCTTAGAGAGATAATAAATTGAACACGATCAAGCCACGAATTCTAGGATGAGGGTCTTACTCCCATGTCAAACTAAAACTCATAAGCTGCAATAGTGCAAACTAGTTCTCAGACCTAAGACAACATATGAAAGGACCCACCCCAAATTCCTCCGAATTCGAGACAAATCCTGTGGTTTTTCCAACATCCAACCGATGCTGGGCCCACTTACAAATTTCAACCATCCTCTTCCCATGAAACAAAGGAAAAGAAGGCTGAGACTTCTACTGAAATTTCGGCAGAGTCTCCCCTGAAAAATGGACTTTACCAAATTTTTCCACCTGTCAAAAACACAGTTTTAAAATCACCAAGCTTCAGCATGCACAAAGTATGGTACACACAACAAACAATAGACCTCCGACCTTATAACCAAACATTTCTAAAACATTCTTATTTATGAACTCCTTTGTAAATCCATACACTCGTAACAATTATCGTACCAGCAATCAGAAAGAAAGGACCTTTCTTCAAACAAAATTCATTTCCACACTAAAAACAACACAAGCACAGCTCAAATAGTTTGTTTTGCGGCTGCACCTAGGTTAACCCCAAGCTACCTACGTACCCCTTTGTGAGAGATCAATCCACACATAGTTCTTAAATCCACAATCAAGATACAGATAATATATGATTATTTAGAGTAATACCAATGATTAAATTTATATTCATTTACCACCTCAAATTTGACAAGGCAACCACTAAACACTTTATGAGTTCCTTTCCTTTTATCAGTTCTTTCCCGCAACCATACCTTATCCAAGGCATACGTTGCCAAACAACACTTTCCAAACTATAAATCGAACGTTCACACCGATGTAGGGTACTCACAAGTTTAAGAATCTCAGCCCAAAAATGAATCCACAGTTATATATTTAATATGTATGTGTGTGTGTGTGTATATATACACACACCTCACACCATCATCATGTATCAGGGGAAGACAATCCAATCCGAGGATCGTTTGACTAGACCACATGGAGGAATCCTCAACAACCATGTGTTCAAGGACGAGCCGTCCAACCAGGGGACTTGGCTGACCACATGCACAGCAGAATCGTTAATACTCAAGTGCCTATATCAAGTCCTACGAGCGCAGACTACCCCGCTAAGGGTCTACAGTAACACCATGTCAATAGTACATGGGTTCCAACATATCCAAACCATAACCACAGTTTCCAAGTATCCATCAATAATAGAAGCAGTATCCAAGGGGAGGGGGGTACATGAGATGGTGTGCCATCACCAAGATCCAAAATCCACTTTCGTAAACTAATATATAATAAAGATAATATTCTCGAAATCAAATTTCCAAAACAAATCGTTTCCATATAGCAAATATATATATATATGTATGTATATATAATAAAATAATACCCATACTTCCTTTTTGAAAACCATATTAAAACCATAATTAAGAAAAACGTCGAGACTAAATAAGCTCATTCAATTTAATGAATATTCAAAACACTATTCCTATATTTAGGAAATATACAACCTCAAAAATCCCACAAGACAACATAAAAAAAAAATCCAAAACACCATATTTAAACTTCCTAAGACCATAGCCCATCAATATATACATACTAATTCCTACATTCCCAAAGTTATTGCGATTCAAAGTCCAATAAACACATAAACTAATGCACCACAACCAAATCCATATCATACCAAAAGCATCATTTATATCACTATGATAGCCAACACCCACAATTAACAATATTATAATCTCAAAATTAAAGCACTATAAACATACCTTTCAAATATTTAGAGAGTAACACACACCAAAACAATTACCTGAAAACCACCAAAACTCATTATACAGCCTCAACCATGCACTTAAAAATCAAACCCAAAATTCCGGACCTTAACGTGGATCTACCATTTTAGAAAGATTCAAAGCCTATTCTAGTACTTTCTAAAGGATAGGACAGTCTCAAAAGACCCATAGTCAATGGTTTGGTCAAACTTTCCATTTTTGGTCAACGGGGCCTACGTGGCCCACGACCTCCGATTTCCGATCCAAAAGTTTCTATGGGTTCAACAAAATTTATTAAACACGTCCTGCAAGTTTGGTCCAGATCGAGCGATCGGATTGCTCGTGATCGCACGATCAGAAGGTCACTATTTTTCGTAAATTTGAATCATTAAATTGGAGCATCCGGGACTCCGATTTTGGATCCACGAATTCCTACACAATCCTAAAGGCATCTAGACCAACATATTTTGAAACGAAGTCGATCCAACAGTCCGAGCATATCGAACCGGATAATGCCTAATTTGCGTAAATCTGATCGACCGTCAAATGATAACCAAATTCAAATCCGAGCATAACATCGTGCTCGGGACGACATGAGGATCATTTTAGGACTAAATGGGCCATCCACGGCAGCACGTGGTTGCCTTGAGAAATTTCAACGACCAAAAAATTCTCGAAACACCCAACAATACCTATACCTACGTGATCAGGACAATGAGTGGAGCAACTTTTGTTCCTGGGCCATGGCCAAAAAGTGACCGAATATTGCCGAAATCACGAGTTGAAAATTGGCCAAACTTTAAGTTGTAAATCGAGTTTCAAAACTCAAAAATCGATCCTAATCAACCCAACCATCAGCTAGAACACGTTGAGAGGATGAGAAAGCATACCTAGATCGACGAAAATGGTGGCCGGAATCACCAAAAAGAACGCTGGAAAGTTGACAAAAAATTCGGCATATTTTCTACATTTTTCGGCGGTTCCGTCGAAGGCGGGGTGGGGTAGTAACAAGAGGTTGAGCTTGACGTCTTGGTACCGGTCCCTCCAGATTTGGTGGCTGGATGTGGTCGTGGCCAGCCAAATTGTGGCTGGCTGAAACGAAGAGGGAGGGGGGGGGGGGGGGGGGGGGGGGGGGGCTGTTGCATGAAGAAGAAAATGTCGCGGGAGAGAGAGAGAAATATGACTTTTAAAAATTGAACTTCGAAATGTTTACGATTGTGCCACTAGACTTCTGTAGATCGTAACTTCTTTGTTATAATTTTAATTTGAGCTCACCACGCGTCTACGAACTCGCATCGATGCGATCTACATCATGTTGCCATTCATTTTCCCAAAATCCTACCGGATTAAAAAGTGACCAAAATAACCCTATCTCTGAGAGCAAAAATGTAATTTCATAATTTAATTAATTAATTAATTTAGTCGAATAATTAAAATTGGGTCGGCATGTTACGTCATAGTTGTCTTGTGGGCAAGTCGTCTGTCTTCGAAATCCCTATACATTCGTGTCAACATATATGATTCAAAAGGTCGTCTTCAGGATTCTCGAAAGTTCGTGGAGGCAAGTGAATATATGACAAAGGATCTATACTCTTAGTAAGGAATGCTCTAAAGATATGATTGAGGGAATCTCTGCAGAGTAGATATGACTAGAAAGGAAGTTTCTAGATATAACCAATGTAATCATGTAAGTAGAAAATTCATGTTAAGATTTTGACAAAAGTATCCATTCCTTGGTAATATGAATTATGGGCACTATAAGAGCACTTCCACCTAGTTGCCCTTTGCCATGGCAAGAGGGGGCGGGGGCTAGGGCAGCTACTATTTACGTGAATTGTAGATGCCCTTGCGAAAAGCAATGTGTGTTTCCCCCGTTGCCATGGCAAATACTATCCATTTTTTTTTGTTTTTTTTCACAAATTATTTTACCTAAACAATTAATTTGGATAATATTTCCGGGTAAGATTTTTGGGTTCGTACGTGTCAATATTTATTATAAAATTCATATCTCATAATCGGATAAAATTTTCGAATAAGATTTTCAATTTCAAAATTCAAATTTCTAATAAATTTTTAATTTTTAATTTCAAATGAATTTCAAAATTCAGATAAGATTTTCACCCTCTAAAATCGCGCCCCGTGTCATCTCTCAATGCCTAAATTTTTCTATAAAACCAGAGGCTCAGCTCATACTTCTCACGCCAGATCTTCTCTATATTTTCATTTATTAGATTTTAGAATTCATACTCCATTCTCAATGTCAGACATGAGCAGTGTCTTGGAGAGATAAGAGCAAGAAACTAGAGAAAGAAGGCGTAGACGAGCTGAAGGCAAAAGGGTGCAGAGAGAAGTAGATCAACAAGTTGTCATAGCAATGGCTTTGCTTGATGAAGAAACCAAGGCCACCACTGTGGTTCGCAAGTCGGTCGTGGCCTGAATGTGGACAGACATAGGCATTCTCGGGGTAAGAATCTTCTGGAAGATTATTTTATCCCATCTTCTCGTACTCTGATGTTCATTTTCGAGCGCGATATAGAATGCAACCCTATTTGTTCAATAAAGTCATGCATGATATTTGCAATTATGATGAATACTTCGTTCAAAAGTGTGATGTTGCTGGGGTTTTGGGACTTCTTCAAGAGCAAAAGCTTATGACTATTATACGAATGCTGGTGTATGGTTCATTTGCTGATCAAGTAGATGAGAATGCCCGGATGGGGAAGTCTACTACTTTGGAGAGCTTGGTAAGATCTTGTGATGCAGTCGAAACTCTGTACACCAGGGACTACCTGCGCAGACCTACGCCCAGGAACCTCCAACGGCTTCTACAAAAGGCCGAATCTTGAGGATTTCCAGGAATGATTGGTAGCATCGACTGCATGCACTGGCAATGAAAACATTGCCCAACTGCTTTGGAATGAGATTATGGAAATAGGAAAGGGCTCAAAAGTATCATCCTTGAAGTCGTTGCTGGATTCGATACATGGATTTGGCATGCCTTCTTCAGAGTTGCCGGATCTCAAAACGACTTGAACGTCCTGGGTCAATCCTTGGTGTTCAACCATGTTTTGAGAGGTGAAGCCCCGAATATCACCTATGAAATCAACAATACCGTCTACCAGAATTGGTATTATCTAGCTGACGGCATCTACCCGAGGTGGACCACATTTGTGAAATCAGTTCTGCATTCCCGATCTGAGAAGCAAAAATTATTTACTGCCTATCAAGAGGGTTACATAAAAGATGTGGAGACGTGCTTTGGTATCCGCCAAGCCCGGTAGGCTATTATTAGGGGTGTGGCGCATTTGTTTGATGAGGAGGTGCTGAGGAGCATAATGATGGCATGCATCATCCTCCATAACATGATTATGGAGGATGAGTATGATTACGATGCTGCAGACGTGTACGAACCGGATCCCATGAACACAGCCTTGACAAGAATTTATTAGGGCCAAATGGAGAACCAGTGCAACATGAACTGTTGGTTAGGGACGGTCGTTTCATGACCCGTATGATTGATTGATATACGAAGATGCAATCGTCTTATATTCATGAACGACGTCAAGTTGACTTGATGAAGCATTTATAGGCGGTGAAAGGCAATGACGGTGAATGAAGTGAAGTGAAGATGTTTTTTTTTAATTTATTATGTTTATGTTTTATTTTTAGTTATGCTTTTTTTTTAATGCCTTGGTTGTGGTTTGTGTATTTTTTATGCTTTGGTTATGGTTATGCTTTTTTAATGCTTTGGTTGTGGTTTGTTTTTTTTAAATGCTTTGGTTGTGGTTTGTCTTTTATGTATGGAATGTTTTGAAAAAAAGGTATTTTATTGAATGCTTTCTTTATTCACTCAAAGAAAACCAATACTACTAATGAAATAAAATACATGAATTACAACTGATTTTTAAAACAAAATATTAAAATACAATGAAATAAAAGGCAAGCAAACTAACTTAATGGTTTTGATCATTTAACCAATCCATGTTGCTAGGTCCATCGTCACGAAAAAGTCTTCGTCTCATAACATCCCTTCGTTCTAGCTTCCAAAATTGTTTTGTTTCAGGGGACATATGGCTTGTATCCATGGCCATGGTTTCCCGATCCTTCTTCTCAATATTTTCTTTGCATACATACTCCCTTTCTTTTGCATATTCTACTTGAAATGCCCTTCTCATCTTCTTGGGTTTTCATGTCTATTTCAATTCTCATGGCGCTTTGCCTTGCAATCCCCTCCAAAAATTTAGATGTATTATTGGTAGAATTACTCCCTCTCTTCGCCTTCGTCGCCTTTCTCCCAATAGGCCTCGGCTCCCTTTGGATGGGTGAGTCTTGACTCATCGAGGAATCCATAGGTGAATCCGATACCTGTGAATCATGTAGTGGCATCTCGTTCAACACCACGGTCGGACCCGTTGGAATAATTCGGAATCTCTTACAATTCTTCAGCACCTTCCAACATTGGTCATGGTTGAAAGTTTTTTTGCCTTGCCCAGTAGCACCACATTTGTTCTTGCATAATCTATATTAAAAAAGAAAAAAGAAAAATGCAAGAAACTTAAAAAAATATTGGCAATGCAACAAATATAAACAAAATAATGGAAATGCAAGAAATATTAACAAATTATTGGAAATTCAAGACATATTAACAAAATATTAGAAAAGCAAGAAACATTTAAATAAATATTGGAAATGCAAGAAATATTAACAAAATATAGAAATTGCAAGAAACATATTGCTAAGATTTTCCCCTCTTCTATAGTTGTCCATCGCTTTGCCAAGGCATCTCTCCATTTTCCTAACTCTTTATTGAGAATTTTCCACCTACTAGACAATGCCATTTCCGTACGGGTCGAACCCGATCTTTCACAAAATTCGGTATGAATTTTTCTCCACATATGACAGAATTTCATCTCACTGCCCGAGATGGGATAATGACTAATTTGGACCCAACACTCACACAACAAAATATCTTCCATGATGCTCCATGCCCCTCCGGTTTCGATAGAAGAAGCCATAAGATGATAGAGAAAAAAAATTTGATAGTAAATAAAATGTTGAGTAGAAAGTGAATAATAGTTCAAGGAGAAGAAAATATATGAGAATTTGGTGTTAAAAGTGAAGAGTATTGGTTGGTATTTATAGAAGAAAAAAAATTCAAATTTTTTTCATAATTTTATTGCAAAAAAATTGGTTGCCGTTGGATTGGAGGACAAAAAGCAATCGGAGAGCCCAGACGTCGCCACTTGGCTTCTAGCCGTTGGCGAAAGCAAGCACGCAAGTGTAAATTTTTTTTACTGTTGCACGCGCCAATGGTAAAAAATATTTGAATTGGAGGGCTGACGCCAGCCTGGCGTCAGCAATGACATCATCCCAAAACTCGGGCTCGTGCGTGAGTTGACCTTGCCTTCGGGCTAGCTCAGTCTCGTGGGACCCACAGCTAGCCCAGGCCAGCCCTTGCTGTTGGAAACGAATTTTGGCCCCCCCCTCCCCCCCCCCCCCCCCAACAACTCGAGCTGCTAGAAACGCCCTAATAGAGAATGACTCAATTGCACAACAATTCAACTTGAATAGGTTCTTCTCACCTTTCTATTGACCAAAAAGGATATCTAGTGTGAGAAAGTTGTCTGCCTCGTCTACCCTTATCTTATAATGTTTTTTTATGCGTGCAAAATCTTGTCTTGTAATTGTGGCTTTTCATGCTAAAATGGGGAGGCCTAAGAAATTAAAGAAGAAGTTACATGTGATGGGAATAACACTATTCTGTTACCTTCATTCAATTAGGAGTCATTATTTGGCCCACGAGCCCATGAACCGATGTAGGCTTGCCTTGCTCATTGAGGAAAAGCCCGGCCCATCTTTTAGTGGGTTAGGTTTAGGTTAAGGTGTCTAAAACCCAGCCCGACTCATAAACCCGATCCGTTTGAGCCTACGAAAGCCCAACCCGACCTGCCCATCAAAGCCCAACCCATAGGTCCACCAATAAAATAAAAGATATATAATTGGGGTTTGGGAGGTTTGGTCGCTGGTTGTTTTGGTTAATAATATTGGCCCATTTGTCGAAGCCCAGGTGTTTCAACACTACAATGATTCCCGCTCATTTGCTGCTTCGCGTCAATTTTGGCTTTGCATGTTTCAGATATCAAGTGAGTTTGTTTCTTTTGACGTTTCAAAGTGAATTGTCTCTGCTTTTACTGCAGTTTATGTCTTATTGTTCATAGTGGTCGATTTGTGTTTGGCTTTCATATTAAAACTTCTTAATTCTAATATCATACAAGTTTTTTACAGAAAATTAGAATTGAAATGAACTGAAAGTTTGTACCCTTCAACATATTATCAAGAAACTTTCTCGTGCTTGGAACATTACAGAATCTTTTTCCAAATCTTACCAACAGAGCAGGATTGAAAAAGTGACAGCCAACTGACTGGTGTCTTCAACTTTTTGGTAAAAGCCAAGCCTAGAGACTGGTGCATTTCTTTGGGTTTAGCATTTCAATTGCTACCTACCTTTAGGTTTCAGCAAGTGCATTAGTTTTTCAGACTAAAAACAAAAAAAATAACTGACAGATAATGAAGTAAAAATAGTCTTGTGTCTATCCATCCATTGGAATATGAACATGAGAGAGGTAGTTTGTAGAGAGCACGTGACTACCTAATCACTATTGAGTTTCTAAAAATTTGAAAAGAAAAGAAATAGAAAAACAAAAAAAATAAAGTCACACAACCTCTGCTATATAAACAGAAAGCCACATATTTTACACCCATCAGTTTTCATCATCGAGTTAGAACTCTCTACTTCTTTGGTGATTTTTTGGCCATAAAATTAGATAGGAAAAAGAAGCTTCACCTCAGCCTCATACATACATCAAGCAGCCAAAGTCTAAACAGAGAAGAAAAGTCAGGTAAGTTTTTCTTTAATTTTTAGTTTGACAGCAACATTTATGACCAAAGGGAAGATAAAAATATTGATTTCATATTTGTTCTATCAATTTCAGTGGTCAGAAAAGCTTCTTGGGAGGATCATCATATTTGGAGTGATCATGTTTACCATTTCAGAGGGATTTGCTGTTATATCTGCAACTAAGAACCTCAAACTACCGTTCATGGAAGATGTATTTGCATCAGGGAGCACAAGATTTTTGGAATGGGTGGTTTCGGAAAATCAGGTATTTACTTTCAACCTTTATTTTATTTGCTCAAATGATTAGTGTATTTTTTTCTTATTCTGTGAATGTTTTGAATTAATTTTCACAGAATGTTTTGAATTAATTTTTGGTTCACCAATATCTTTCCAAGTTTAAAGAAAATAAAATTCTATTCCATTTGCTGTGTCAGTTTTCATTGTTATGTCTTCTCGTCTGCTCGTCGTGAGGTCTATAGCATTTCTGACCAAAAAAAAAAAAAAGGGCTCTTTAGTTTTAACCCATAAAAAACTTAACTAATTTGGAAGAAAGATAATTAATTTTGCTTAATTAATATAAAACCAAAGCCACCACCAAAAAGACATCCAACAACCCTAAAATTACTACATGTGCCATTGTGCTTAACTGTCAAATACAGTTTATTTAATTATAAACCAAAACTTAAAACCGTCAAAACGACATAACATTCCCACAAAACACAACACAAAACGACACTACTCAAATTTAATCACTTCAAAAACTGGTTTTGCGCGACCTTTCATATCCCACTGCAAACCTACAAACTATTCTCCAAAAACGAAGCCGATGAGCAGCAACGGGGACGACCAGAAACGAAGACGACGAGCAACGACGACGAGCAATGGCCACCGACGACGAGCAACGACCACCGACGACGACCGAAGCTAAACCGTAAGAAAATGAATCAGTCCTCTCTTCGATTTTAGGTTTTACACCGACGACGGTTTCAGTACTGTTTTTGCCTTTTGATTTCTGGTTGTTTGTAGCAAATTTTGACCAGAAACTGCATTGCAGTTTCTGGTTCCATAATTCAATTTCAGAGTGCTTTTTGCTAGGGTTTATGGGAATGTTATAACTGCTCATGAAGTTAAAAGTGTTTTGATATTAGTTTCAGTACTGTTTTTGCCTTTTGATTTCTGGTTGTTTGTAGCAAATTTTGATTAGAAACTGCAATGCAGTTTCTGGTTCCATAATTCAATTTCAGAGTGCTTTTTGCTAGGGTCTATGGGAATGTTATAACTGCTCATGAAGTTAAAAGTGTTTTGATATTAGTTTCAGTACTGTTTTTGCCTTTTGATTTCTGGTTGTTTGTAGCAAATTTTGATTAGAAACTGCAATGCAGTTTCTGGTTCCATAATTCAATTTCAGAGTGCTTTTTGCTAGGGTCTATGATATCAGGCTTACATGCAAAGCTTCCAAGAGCCATCTTGGCACAGGGCCCTGTATGAACACTTACTTGAAAAACTCGGGAAATGCAGTGTTCTTTACTTCCATATTATTTCAAAAGAAGAGTTCCACTTCACACTTCTCACATTTCACAAAAATGAACGAAAGTGGAGACACTACAATCCAGTTTCTGTATTATACATACTGCCTAATTTCAGACCAAAACTATAATATGCAATGCACTGATTACCATTTCTTTTTCTATTTTTTTCTTCTTCTTTGAACAGGTTAATATTGTTGAAGGGTGGCTAGAATATATAAGACCTCAAGCACGAGTGTTCATAGAAACTAAAAAAAAACCAACACTTGTGAAGCAAAAGGAAGGGCCCCCGACACTTGTACAAAAAGATTTGACTCCAACTGAAGAACTCACTCTCAATTGGATTATGCAAAATCCATTGCATTTTCCATTTGAGGATGACATGGAATGTGCTCAACAAACTGTATCTTCGTAAGAATTGTGTCTACTCAACTATTCATTACAGTTTGAAATCATTCAAAAGCAAAAAAAAAACTAATCTCGTATTTCATTTGCAGATGGGATTGCGGCATGTTCGTCATGTTCTATATGGATAAAATAGCACAAGGACAGCCCATTCCAAAAAGCGTGGACAAGAAATTCATGAATGAATATCGAGCACAATATGTCACAAAACTCCTACACCAAAAAAACTGTGTAATTAATCGTCTCTAGTGATTTGCCTTTCGTTAACTCAAGACAATATGTATCTTAATTCTTGTGGATGTTTGTAAATATTTCTAGTTATGGTATATGAGAACATATTTCCTATACATATAAACTGTAATATAATCTTGGAATAGGATGCAACAAAATGAAAAGGAAACAAACAAACTGCACTGAATTTTCTGGTCAAAAATACTGCAACAAGTTAAAACTGCAGTGCAGTTTATATAAATAAATAAAAATAAAAAATCAGCTCAAAAAATGTGGAAAGAATTGAAAAGCCAAAGCCATAATCAAAGTACTAAAACTTGGTTCAAAACACATTTAAGTAGGTCAGCATTGAAATGTAGTTTCTGCTCATAATCTGCAACAAATAAACATAAACTGCACTGCAGTTTCTGCAACAAAATCTGAAATAAACAGAAACTGCAATGCAGTTTTTGCAACAAAATCTGAAATAAACAGAAACTGCAATGCAGTTTCTGCAACAAAATCTGCTCAAAATCTGAAAGCAAGCATTGAATGGCAGTCGAAAACGAATATCCACTCATTAAACAATTGTATAATTTTCATTAACTTCAAAAAAGAATCACAATATCCAATTAGAAGCTGTGTAGCCAATTACAAGCAACTAAAACTGCAATACAGTTTTGCAAAAAGTGCAACGCAGAAACTGACTATACATTCGCTAAACCATATCTAAAATAAAAAATTGTCAAATGAGAAGGAGTGTTCATATAATAGCCTTGCAAGTCTTCCTATTGTGCCAAGCAACACTGCACCGACTGCATTTCAATGGCCTTTTAAATTCACCAAAAACTTTGATCCTCTTTGTTGGTGGTCTTCCGGCTGGCCTCTTTGTAATTGGCGGAAGCACAACTCCAGCTGCAGAACCATTGCTGCCCAATCCTTTCCCAATATATGGAATAGGAAAAATAGGACTCTCATAGGCTTTTCGAAAGAAGTCGGTTTTGTAGTAACACTCCACGTAATCATAAACTGAATCTCTCTTTGCTAGGATTGCAGCCACCGCATGTGTGCAAGGAAAACCGTCAATTTGCCAAAGACGGCAAGAACAAGTCCTTTGCTCGAGATCAACCATCACAGAATAATCAGCAAATACTTCAAAAATAGTGGAATTAGAACGACGAACTGCCCAAGTCCTACCGGCCTCCGCATTTTCACAGAGTCTAGTTTCCATCTCCGGACACAAAACTGTTGTCCACTTCTCCGCTTCAAATCGTCGTTGAGAATTCAATACCATCAATTTCTGTCGAATCCCTTCTATCAAAGGTAGCACCGGCAAATCTCGAAACACACCAACCCAATTAATAAAGGACTCCGCTAAACTGTTTGCCATCTCCCCATAACGCATTCCTTTGAAAAATGCGTTGGCATAGTGATCTCTAGACAAATCAGATATAAATGCCTTCACTTTCGAACTCCCAACAATCACCAACTCCTCCATTGCTACCTTAAACTCTTCCTCCGTAACAGCATATACGCATCTACTAAATAAATTGATAACACGGTCTTGGAGCAGTTTCCTATAACCTGACTTCGGGTACTTTGATATCAAATTCTGTTTGAGGTGATAATAACAGTAAGAATGAGGCCATCCGGGAAACACAAACCCCATTGCATTTAACAAACCTTGATTGCGGTCCGAGAAAAAGGTCACCACTCCCCCCATCGGTAGCAATATAGAAGCCAAATGTTGAAGAAACCAAGTCCAATTCTCCTCTGTCTCAGAATCAACAACTCCAAAAGCTAGAGGATAAAACCCTGCAAAACAAAACCAAAAACACAAGTATAAGCAAAAAAGGGAAACTGCAGTGCAGTTTATGAAAACAAATCTGCTCAAATTTGAAAGGAAACCAAAAGCCAAATCCATGATCCAAGTACTAAAACTAAGTTTAAAACACATTTAAGTTCATGACCAGTTACAACATTCCCACAGACATGCAAAAAATATTAATAAAATCGAATTATGAAACAAGAAACTGCAATGCAGTTTCTGCTAAAATTGCAACAAATGAAAATCTGCAATACATTACAGTAACCATACCTTGATTTCCATTCTTTCCCGAAACACAGAGAAGCTGCCCCTTGTACTTGCTCTTCAAAAACGTAGCATCAATGAACAACAAGGGTATGCAATATTGAAATCCAGCAATGCAACCGCCAAAAGACACAAAAAACCGTCGAAAGCGATTAATTCCAACTTCACAATCAAGAGTGCAGAGAGAACCAATGTTAGTTTCCTTTACGGCGTCCGCATACCACACTAACTCGTTGAAGGACTTCGACTCATCACCGTGAACGTCCAATTTAGCTAACTCTTTGCCAAACCATGCGTGGTAGTATGAAATGTCTATACCATAATAATCTTTGAACTCGTGTATAATCTCAATTGGCTTCAGCTCTGGTTTTGCACGAATTCTGTCCACAATGAGGGAGGACACCACACGAGACCTCATCATCTTACTCTTTGATTCCCGTATCTGACCCGCACATGTATGAACATTATTTAACGTCCGAATTACAAAACTGCCAGTAGCTTCACAACGAGAAGCATAAACACGCCAGCTGCAACCCTCAATTTCTTATTCGAACAAACAGCAACCACCCGCTTCTTGTCATTGCCGGCATATAAAAAATTAAATCCTACTTCAAGAGCGTACTTGCACAATTTCAACCGGAACTCCTCTGCACCACCGTCAAACTTCTGCCCCACATGATGTATGTATGTCTCCCACTCATTTGACAACAAAGGCTTAGCACTTGCTCTCTTCGACCTGCCCAAAAACTTGTTTATGTCTTCGACAGTACTAGAACACGACGACTCGCCCTTTTCACATGCTATCAACTCCTTATTTACACAAAAATCACCACTATATTCACTGATCCAGCATAAATCCTTCACTAAAATATCAACAGTCTTCTCATTTGATATCAACAAAAATGTCCTCATCAAGTCCAAATCGCTATCCGTTTCTAGAAAACAACTCAGATAACTGGGCACCGAATACCGTAATGTGAAACAACCCAACTGCAAACCCCTAAACCTCAGACACAAAGTCTTCAAAATATCAACCATGGATGACTCTGATGAAACTGAAAACATGATGGTTTCCGACTTATATGTGCACTTGGCAATGACACACTCCTCCATTAGCCTTGAAAATGCAAACAAAACAACAAACAAAAATAGAAAACAATTAAAATCACTAAATAATGTACATGAGCAGTTGTAACATTCCAATAGAAATCCAAATATTAGTATGAAATCGAATTATGAAACAAGAAACTGCACTACAGTTTATAGTCAAAAACTGAAATAACAGAAACAACATTGCACTTTATGTGATAACATACCCTTAAATTTGAATAGAAACCAAAAGAAAACCATGTTCAAAGTACTAAAACTTAGATAAAAACACATTTAACTCCATGAGCAGTTGTAACATTGCCTTTATGAAACCAGAAACTGCCAACACTCCAACAAACAGATGCAGTTTATAACAGAGGAGGCAAAACAAATCGAATAGAAACCAAAAGGAAACCACGTTAAAAGTACTAAAACTAATATCAAAACACATTTAACTCCATAAGCAGTTGTAACATTGCCTTTATGAAACCAGAAACTGCAATGCAGTTTCTGCCAACACTCCAACAAACAGATGCAGTTTATAACAGAGGAGGCAAAACAAATAGAATAGAAACCAAAAGGAAACCACGTTAAAAGTACTAAAACTAATATCAAAACACATTTAACTCCATGAGCAGTTGTAACATTGCCTTTATGAAACCAAAAACTGCAATGCAGTTTCTGCCAACACTCCAACAAATAGATGCAGTTTATAACAGAGGAGGCAAAACAAATCGAGCCACAAGATCGCGCCACAAAATTGAGCCACAAAACTGAGCTCGAAAAACCCAAAACTGACAGATTCGGCATGATAATCGAACGAAAGATTATCCAATTAGAAGGAAACAAGATTCGGCATGATAATCGAACGAAAAAGATTCGGCATGATAATCGAAAAAAAAAACTGACAGATTCGGCATGATAATCAAACGAAAAAGGAAGAAATAAAAGGAAAACCAACCAGAAAATTGAGCTCCAACGGCGAGAACGAAAACGAAAACGAAAACGAACGAAATCTGCCTGCCAAACGAACGAAATTAGCCTGCCAAACGAATGAAATCTGCTGCCAAAAAAACGAGGACGAAAACGAAACAGAGAAGAACGAGGACGAAAACGAAATCTGCTGCCAATACTCGCGCCTTGTTTAAACATTCAGGGGCAAAAGCGTCATTTACTTTGTAGGTTTACAAATGGGCCAGGCTTTTTAAGAAGAAGGGTAGAATTGTCTTATCATTTGTTATTTTTTACCTGGCCCAACGAATCTGGGCCTCTCTTTGGGCTAATCCAAAATAGTAGTTTTTTCCTAGGTATTAAAACTAAAACCAAAATATCAAATATCTTACAAACTAATTAATAAAGTTAATTATGTCTAAAACCTAATTTTTCTAAAAAAAAAACAAAAGGTCTATAGCATTTTGCTTGTTATATGTACGTGTGCAAGTTCTTAAATTTCTAGGAGCTGTCTTGGAAAGTGATATGTTTAGGAAGTTGCTGCTTAGAGCAACTCTATCCATTTGCCCTTAGCTATGGCAAGGGGGCGAGCTAGGGCAACCACTATTCACATGAATAGTATTGCCCTTGCAAATAGTATTTTGTGTTTCCACCCGTTGCCATGGCAAATAGCAATTACTATTCATTTTTTTGTTTTTTTCACAAAATTTTTTAATCAATAATTAATTTGGATAATATTTTTGGGTTCCTACGTGTCAATACGATTCATCTTTCATAATCGGATAAAATTTCCAATTTCAAAATTCAGATAAATTTTAAAAAAAATTGTCAAGTATTTATAGAAAAAAATTCATTAATTTTTGGCTATTTAAAAAAAAAATCCATATTTTTTGAAGTATTTTATTGCAAAAAAATTGGCCGCCGTTGGATTGGAGGAAAAATCTGATCGGAGAGCCTAGACGACGCCACATGGCGACAGAAAAATAAAATAAAATGAGTGGGCTGATGCCAGCTCGAAGTCAACAATGACATTAGCCTAGCCCTCGGGCTTGAGCTAGGGCTGATCTGGCTTGAGGGCCAGTCCGACTTCGTGGGTCCCACTCCCAACCTGGGCTTGGGCTCCTCGCTGGAACTGGGTATTTTTTTTCTCCCCCCAGCCTCTGGTTGGGCTTGCCGCTGGGGGGAGAAAAAAAAACGACGTTTCACGAGGAGCACAGGCCCGGGTTGGGAGTGGGACCCATGAAGTCAGGCTGGTCCTCAGGCCAGTTTAGCCCGAGCTCGAGCCCGAGGGTTGATGACGTTATGCGTGATGTCATCATGCGGGTTGAATTTTTTTTACTGTTGGCGCGTGCATTGCACGTGTGCGCTGACGTCAACCCTGCGCAAGGTCCAACGGGTAGAAGACAGGTGTCATGCCCCCAGCGCTCTGATCTGCTTCTCCTCCTCCAATCCAACAGCTGGCATTTTGTTGGCAATAAAATTATGAAAAAAAAATCGTAATTTTTTTTAAAAAAATACTAAAAAATTTGGATTTTTTTTTTATACTATAAATATCTATCAATATCCTTCACTTTCAACACCAATCCTCATACATTTTCTTCTACTTCTACTATTATTCACTCTTTATACTCAACATTTTCCTCTCTCTCACCATGTATTTTTAGTTCTTATCTTTATGTCTTCTTCTACCAAAACTGGAGGGGCGTGGAGCACCATGGAAGATGTTTCCTTGTCTGAGGCTTGGCTCCAAGTTTGTCATTGTCCCGTGTTAGGCAATGAGATGAAATTTTTTCATATGTGGAAAAAAATTCATGCCGAATTTTGTGAAAAAATTCCGGGGTCGACTCGGACGGAAATGACATTGTCTAGTAGGTGGAAAATTCTCAATAAAGAGTTGGGAAAATGGAGAGATGCCTTGGCAAAAGCGATGGATAACCATAGAAGCGAGGAAAATCTTAGTAACGGGTAAGTATTTTGTAATTTTAGTTTTATTAAGTTTAATGTCCTAATATATATATATATATTTAATATTTATTACATTTTCAATATTTTGTTAATATTTCTTGCATTTCCAATTGTTTCTTAATACTTCTTGCACTTCTAATTTATTTGTAAGGTTAATTGCATTTCCATTATTTTTATTTTTTTGTTACTTGCATATCCAATATATTTTAAATATTTCTTGCATTTCCATTTTTTTAAAAAATAGATGATTCAAGCACAGATGTGGTTTGGTGCAACTGGGCAAGGCAAAAAAAGTTTCAACCATTTTGAATGTTGCGAGGTGGTGAAATATTGAAAACGCTTCAGAATTATTCTCACAGGTCCTGCCGTTGTGTTAAACGAGACGCCACTCCGTGATTCAACGACATCGAATTCACCTCTCAATTCCCCTATGAGTCAAGACTCACCCATTGAAAAGGAGCCGAGGCCCATTGGCCGAAAGGCTGCGAAGGCAAAGAAAGCGGGTAATTTGAGCAATAATAATTCAAAATTTTTGGAGGAAATTGTAAGGCAGAACGCCATAAGAATTGAAATGGAGCAGAAACACCAAGAGAATGAGATGGCAATTCAAGCCGAGTATGTAAGAGAAAGGGAGTATTTGCCCAAAAAAGCTATGTACAAGACGGATCGGTAAACCATGTCGATAGATACAAGCCATATGTCTCCGGAAACAAAACAATTTTGTAAGCTAGAACGAAGGGATGTTATGCGAAAAAGACTTTTCCAGGATGATGGGCCTAGCAACACGGATTGGTTAAATGATGAAAACCATTAAATTAGTTGGCATACCTTTTATGTATTTATATTTTTCATGTTTTCTATTAAAGTTGTTGTAATTCATGTATTTTATTTTAGTAGTAGTAATTCTTAATGACTTGTATTGGATTTCTTTATTTAATAAACAAAGCATTCAATAAAATACCTTTTTATTCAACATATTCCATACATCAAACAAAACATAATTAAAATAAATAAAAATACAAACAAGGCACAATAATAATAACAAACCACAACCAAACCATGATAAATAAAAAAACAACACAACCAAAACATAACTAAATAAAACATAACCAAAGCATCTATGCTCCATCATTCATCTTCATTGCCTTTCACCGCCCATAGATGCTCCATCAAGTCAACTTGACGCCTTTCATGAATATACGAAGATTGCATCTCTATATATCGATCTATCATCTGGGTCATGAAATGATCATCCCTCACCAACGGTTCCGACTCAAACGGTTCTCCACTTGGCCCCATGGGCCCTTCATAAATCTGTGTCAAGGTCGCGTTCATTGGATTCGGTTTGTAGACCTTTAAAGCATCATAATTGTACTCATCTTCCACAATCATATTATGGAGGATGATGCAAGTCATCATAATGCTTCTGAGGATCTCCTCATTAAACATATGGGTCGCACCTAGATTAATCAACCACCGAGCTTGAAGGATGCCAAAACACCTTTCGACATCTTTCCTATATCCTTCTTGATAGGTAGCAAATAATTTTTGCTTTTGGGATCGGGGATTCAGAATGAATTTGACAAATGTGGTCCACCTTGGGTAGATGCCGTCAGCTAGATAATACCCCATCTAGTAGACTGTATTGTTGACTTGATAGGTGACCAGGGATTGTTGAAGACCAGGGATGGACCCAGCACGTTGAGGTCATTTTGGGATCCGGCAACTCCAAAGAAGGCATGCCAAATTCATGTGTCGAAGCCGGCTTCAAGGATGATACTTTTTTGGCCTTTTCTATTCCCGTAATCACCTTGCAAGGCAGTTAGGCAATTCTACCATTGCCAGTGCATATTTGTCCAACTTCAAAGATCTTTATATTTACAGAAAGTTGGGGATATCTAGTTTCTTAATATCAAAAGGTCGAAGGAGAAATGATTTTTATCCTCTCGAACCCTCCTGTCTAAGCTCCAGCCATCAATTTGGCTATAGAAAATTATTTTTTCCTTTTTCAGAACTCTCTCTCTCTCTCTCTCTCTCTCTCTCTCTCCCTCTTTTGGACCTTTTTCCTCTGTAACCAATTGAGCTAAACCCCAAAGTTCATTTTTAAACGTGTCATCTAATTGGCTTGCCCTAACCCTAGTGCTGAAACCCTAGTTGGCCTCTTAAAACTTATCAGAGGGTCAGCCTGCTTACACTAACCATCTTGGATTTTTGTAAATTAAAGTATCATAGGCCTAAAAACTTAGAATAAGCTTAAGTAAACCATTATGCTCAACCTTATTCACAAATATATCATAATATAATAGAAATTAAAATTAGAAAATTGAATTAAACATGTCGGACCTTCAAGTCTGGTTTGTGGGTTCTGGGTTAGTTTGGGGTATAGGTCTGTGGGTTCTGGGTTCCTTGGGGAGGTAGGGAGGGGGGTGGGTCTGTAGGTTCCTGGTTTGTTTGGCGATTGGAGCTTGTGGATGGTGGTCATGGGAGAATCAGGGAAGAAGAAATCAGGGAGAGGATAGGGAGGAGGGTGAATGGTTTGGGGTGAAGAAACAAAATGGGGGAGGAACGGGAAAGGGTCAGTGGGTGGGGATTGATCTAGGGATGGAGGCTGGCTTGTGGTGGGTGTTGGTCATAGGGAATGGGAAGGGAAGAAAACATTGTAGGGGGGCTGGGTTATGGGTTTGTGCTCTATGGGTTCCTGTGATTTTTGTTCTTTTTTGTTTTTGATCTCCTTTTTCTTCAATTTGCTCAAAAATAATAATTTTTTTAAATGATTTAACAGAAATTGGACAGAATGTTGAGATTTTGATGGTAGGGGGGAATTGGCAATAAAAATTAGTTCGTGAAGGGTGCAAATTGAAAATAGCATACAAGTTTATGGGGTAAATCGACAGCCAAAGGAGTATAATCCTACGTGGCACACAAGTCGAAGGACTTGTATCAACAACAGCAAATGTGTGGACTAAACCCAACCCTTGATTGAATTTTTGGATCTTTATCAACTTTTTCTATAAATTACATTCCATTATAACTATTTATATATATATATATATATATAACTGTCGATTTACCCCCTGAACTTGTGCTAGTTTCAAATTGCACCCTTATCTTTTCTTTCGAAAAGTTAAGTACACAAACTAATTTTTATCACCAATTCCCCCTTACCGTCTAAATCTCAAGATTTCATCCAATTTGCTGTTAAATATTAGGGCAAATTGGTCCTTTTATATATTAAAATAATTAATACACAAATAAAATAATATGAAATCTAAAATGAAAGAACAAATATTTTAATAAGAGAGGGGCCCACGCAACCAATCACTCTCTCCCTCACCCTCACCCTTTCCATCTATTTTTTCTCTGGCCCCTCTGCTCTCCCTCTCTCTATATAACTTCCAATGGCCCCTCCACCCCCCCCACCGCAACCTTCCCCTCTTTTTTTTCTTCTTCCCCATGACCTCCCACCCCAAATGCTATCAGATGGCAAGGAGGTAAATTCTATTATATTTTATTTGATTTTGATGTTTTTTTGCAAACCCAAGTGTTAAAGATTGAATTTGTTGATGGGTTATGTGTGAATTTGGAAAAAGCTTGAGATGGGAGGTTGTAACGCACTTATAGTAGTCACTAATGCCTTATGATCAAGAATTTTACCTTTCGATTGTTTTTGAAAGGCTTGGATCGACTGTGAGCCTTTCGAGTGTAGAGGTATTGAAATTGACAGAGGGGGTGGGGGAGAAAAGAAATTGAGGAAGTGTGTGGATGGAGAAAGAGGAGGTGGCGACAGCAGAAAAGGAGGAAGATTTTTTAGGGATGGGGGTGATGAGTATGTGGGTGAAAGAACAAAATGGGGGAGGAGAAGGGAGGGGTCTGTGGGGCGGAGGGTGTGAGTGGTCATAGAAGAAAACACCGCCGGGGAGGGGGTTGGAAAACAAAAGGGGGGAGGGGTATGTAAGGTGGATGGTGCAGGTGGTGGTCATGGGGGAATGGGGGAGAAGAACTCGATTGGGGGTGGGGGGTTGTGGGAAGAGAGGGGGGTGTGCGGGATGTGTGTAGGGTTTAAAAAACAAAAAAGGGGGACGGTGGGGTGGAGGGTGGCTTGTGCGTGGTGGTCATGGGGAATGGGAGGAGATGAAAATCAAGGGGGATGGGTTCTTGGTTTGTAGGTCCCCATAAATTTTTTTTTTCTTTTTTTTTTTCTCTTTTTCTTCAATGTTTTTCAAAAAAAATAAATTATTTTTCTTAATGATTTAACAAAAAATTGGATGAAATGTTAAGATTTAGACAGCAAGGGGGAAATTGGCAATAAAATTAGTTCGTATCCATAATATATTCCAAGAAAAAGGTTAAGGGTGCAAATTGAAAGTAGAGTATAAGTTTAGGGAGTGAATCAACAGTTATCCCTAAAACAAAAATAAGATAAAAGACTTTTGGATAGTATATTATAATGGAAAAATTTATAACAAAAATAAGATTGGTAAGTACTAATATGCTCTCGTTGAGAGTTGAACTCAAGACCTCCCGCTTACTAAACGGGTGCTCTAACCAACTGAGCTACAAGAGCTATTTGCATTCTTCTTTCTTAAAAACAAAATAAATACATAAAAGCTCTAGAATAGAAAAGACGATACAACTATGCCAGCTTTCATCTTTTTGTATCATCTTTCTTATGATCGAATATTTAGAAGAATAAGATAAATTATTATGATCAAATTCCGAATCTATTTATGATCGAATATAGTCTACATGTGTCTACCTAATAAAATTTTGAATTTATTTATAATCAAATGTAACTATGAATCATATAAATTCACATCAAATAACTACAGGATTAAATCAGGTTATTATCAAATTTATTTTAGACTTCGGAAAAAATTAAAAATTTTATTTTCAATGGTGTTATTTTCTTTATTTATCTAATTCTTATTTTAAATTTTGATATTTTCTAATCAGTAAATATATTACGTCTGAAATACATGGAAACTCAAATTTCTCTTACCCATATAATATTCATAAAAAATAGAGCTAACGACAAAAGACACCCTGCAAGTTTAAGGTGATTCTTAATATATATCCTAGAATATTAATTTCATCAATTTACACTCCTACGCTTGTAACATCGTAAACAAAAAAGAGCCCATTGCTCCTCAAGTACAATCTCGTCCACAAAAAAGTTCCTGTATAATCCGGCCCCTATTCATCCCCCTCTCGCCCCACATCAACTCCAGACCCCATCTCTCTCTCTCTCTCTCTCTCTCTCTCTCTCTCTCTCTCTCTCTCTCGTCCTTCTCAATTTGGGCTTACTTTTGGAGCTCCGACTCCTTTTTCGAGCTAGAGGCCTTTACGAACTTGCTGAGGAAGGAAGACGATGAATAAGGCAGCGTTGAACTGCACGCAGGGGGTTTTCCAAATCTGTGCTTGCAGAAGAGAAGCCTAGACCTTGCTTGAATCTGACGGCTCCTTCGCCGCGCCGAGTCAACTCGTCATAGTACGTCGCGGCTTTTGCCTCCTCCATTTTCTAGCTCGACAGTCTACAACGGTTGCTGGTCTGAAGTGACGGCTTTGGGGACCTGGTTCTTTTGCACTTCGGACTGGGACTAGTTTTTCTTACTGGAATTGGGTTTTGGTGTTCCGCCACCGAGTCTACGCCAGAGGGAGAGAGGGATGGGGGTTGGGGTTGGTGTGGGGCGAGAGGGGGTGAACAGGGGGCGCTGAGTTTGTTGGCCTGGGGAAGGATTGGGATTTTTTTAAGTTAATTTTTTTTTTTAAATCATGTTATTTTATCATTTTATATAATAAAAAATTTAGGAACTGGTTGGTTAGAAGGTAGGTCCTGCAGTAGAGACGTTAGTATTTAGTGATTGACCACATGGTCAATTTACGAAAGGATAAAATTGGACTATGTTCCAAACGTAAGGGTGTAAATTGATAAAACCTCCTCAAACCTGCTGAAAGTTTTTTGTCGTTAGCCTTAAAAAATATAAAACACCCCAAAATTCGGGTACATAACATCGACACATATCTTAAGGATCCCAAGAGTGCAACACTCAATTGTCATAGCATTGAAAAGAAATAGTGTTTTGATGCTCGTTTGAGTGTCAGGAGGAAGCTAGGTGGTATGCCCTTTCTCTTTTGAGCGTTGTCTTCTTCTCAAATCAGAATTATTTGTTGTTTGTTGTGGTTCTTTGGTCGTACAGGTATTACATGCTAGATTTGCTCTAATTTCTAGTTATCTCTGGCTTCTACTGAGTTCCACTGTATTTATTGGCTCGTTGAATCTGGCCTATGTGTTGATTGTTGAGTTTCATAGATTTGGCTGGATCCCTCCATGTTTAAGGGATATTTTATGTCTTCAATTCTCAGTCATTGAACTTGATTATCAATGAATTTCCTAGTTATTTTTTCTGAACTTCGTGAAATTGTTGCGTAAGCCACGTTAGACGTATACTGCGCATCTAGATGCAAATTATATGCCACTTTTCTCATCTACACTGTTATTGTGTGTTTTCAGAATTTGGACACGACATTTGAAAATTTAAGAGCATAAAGAATCAGAACAACAAAACAGTAACTGCAATTCACGATTAGCAAACAACATATTATAACAACCAAAAGCAAAATCACAATGAAATCACTAAAACAAAGTAAGAAACCACTGCTACAAAAAGTGTAAAAGATGACCAGAAAAAAATGACGGTAGAATAAAATATCGTCTTCGTGTTTAGAAAGACGACATTAGCAGAAAACCGTCGTAGATAAGTAGCATAAATACCTAAAATAGAGATCCGCTTGAGTATTTGTAAAACACGACACATCGAACAAAAAAGTGACGTCTTATTAAAAAGGTTTTCTTCAGACTTAAACTCTGAACCCAAAAACAACGACAACATGTATGAAACCACCAACGTAGAAAGTTAAGATGACGGTTTCCCAAAATAGCCGTCATGTTAAATCCTAAATAAACACGACCAGCTGCTCTCAATCAAACGTCGTATAATTTAAAAGGAATCCACATCATTATATTACAAAAAAGCATTGTAATAAAGCATTGTTCCACGATGGTAAAGATAACTTTTACGACGGTCCGTATAAGTTAGTAATAACCACGTCGGTTTGTTCAATTCGAGTCGTATAATATTCCTTTACCACGTCGTTAAGCGAAAAATACCGTCGTATTATATCAATTAATACGTCTGCCTTTATCTTTAAACCGTCGTCTTAATTTTTATTGCTTTTTCAGAAATTTTTCTGGAGCCTTTTTTTTATTCAATTTGCAACGTATAATATTATTGTACCACGTCGTGAAGTGAAAAGAACTTTCATATTAATTCATTTTATACGACTGACCTTATCAGTAAACCGTCATCTTAAATTTTATTTATTTTAAGATTTATTTCTTCAATTTTCAATTTTGGTAGCTTACGTCAGTAGATCAACAAAATGACAAGAACTGTAAAAAACAAGACAGTTTATATAGAAAACAGCCGTCACAGAGGAAATTAAAAAGAATTCCAATAGAAATGAAATCTTACCAATGGGAGCTATGTTCCTCATAAATGTGAGAAAGATAATATTTTAGACATTGATGATGTATGTGTTTTTGTGTCTTTGAGATACACAAAAACACATACACATCAAAATCCAAAATATTTTCCTCTAAAATTTGACGACTGCAAGCTATGAGAAAGACAATTTTTTAGAAGTTGATGATGTGTGTGTGTTTGTGTCTTTTAGATACACAAACGCACACACACAACAACAGCCAAACTATTGCCTCCAGAGAGGTGACAGAGAGGCAAAGGCTGAAGTGAGGACGACAGTCAAGGGCCAAAAGAAGTTGGAACCCAAAGTGAAAACTGAAAATGAAAGAATGTGTGAAAAGACCCAATTTATACAAATAATCTTTAATAAACACGGCGGTCCTTTTATAAATTGCAACGTCTAAAATTAAACATCCACGATGGTGTAGTAGTAAATAGCGCCGTCGTAAATGATATACCACGACCGTAAAAGTACATTTCTGTGGTTTAAATCCAAAAAACCACGATGGTTACGTAAACTAAAAGTCATCACTTTTAAATAAAACCACGACGGTTATATATAAAGAAGCGACGTCGTAACTTAAAATATCAAGGCATCAAAAGTAAACTTTTGTCGTGTAAAACTTAAATAACCACGTCGGTTTCGGAATTTCAAAAGTCGTTTGGCTTTATTAATAACCACGTCGGTTTCTACTACTTTTTTTGTCGTGTTAACGACATATTAGGGCGGTTTATAACAGAACCATCGTGTTATTGGACTTTGGGATAATATATAAACTTTTTTCTCACTTGACCTAAAGTTTTACGTTCTCTCTAATCGATAGATTTTCTCTCAGTTTTCCTTTAGTTCCCAAAAGCGGCGTGTCTGAATCTCCAAAGTTTACGCCTTTGTCTTTGCCTCCAAATCTCCAAAGTATACGTGTGAAGAAAACTTTCTTTACAAGCCAAAGGTTTTTTTTTTTTTTCTCAATCTCCTGTTTTTTTTTTTTTCCAAATCTTTTGCATGCCAAAGACTGCATTTTTAAAATGACGAAATCTTCCATTGGTTTTAATAAATTAACAAGTCCCTCACTTTCACGACGTGTAAAGACGACGACCTTGTCTTGTTTATGTTGTATTAGTGGTCACACCACAACGGTAATTAAATCCGTGCTATTACAAATAGCATGACGGTAGTTAATAACCGTCGTGGTGTGATAATTAATTCGACATAAACAATAAATCACCGTTGTCTTATTTCCATACAAAACGATCGTGGGAGGGAGGGAACTAAGCGGTTTTGTCCATACCACCTCTACTTAAGATGACGGTTTTTCTTGTTGACGTCGTTTATGTTCATGTACGACGTCGGTGGTTTACAACTGTCGTTCTAAATTAATAGAACGACGGTTGTGTTTTCCTACTGACGTCTTCTTTCGAATATTACGTTGTTCTTTTTAATTAATCCTCGTTGTTTCACTTGCAGGTTTGATTTCTTTCTAAACATGGTTTCGAAATCTCAAAGTAAGGAGGCTCAAGTATCAAAAGGTCAAAGCAAGGACCTTGCAATTTCAAAGGCTCAAATGAATGAAGCCAAATCTGTTCAAAGCAATCCCGCGAAGAAGATGAGATTTACCTCAATCTCCGAGAAAGAACTGAACTCAGTGACATTTGATGAGAGGCCAAAATCTAGTCGCAGTATCAACACAATGAGCCTTGTTGTTAAGAGCAAAATCTAGAAGATTAAGCTCGTGGTTGAGTAAAATAAAAGGGGCAAGGCTATTGTTGAGATGCAATCTTACATTGGTGTTTTGGCACGCACTAGAGTCCCTCTTGTGGACAAGAAATGGACTCAATTGCCCAAGGACCTGAAGGAGCAGATTTGGGAAGCTGTTGAAATGGCTTATGTGGTTGGGCAAGGGGGCAAGAAGATAGTGCTGTCCTCTGCCACCAAAAAATGTAAGGATTTCAAGTCTACCTTAACTAGGCAGTCTATCCTTCCATTCACAAATGACAAGAAGAAGTTAAAAGAATTTATAACTTCATAGAGAAATTGCAATGGAATGCCTTTGTAGCCTCAAGGTTATCCCCAGAATTTGAGGCTGTGCATTATGAGCAGTCATGGAGAAGGAAAAAATGCGAATACAACCATAGGTTGTCTCGAAAAGGGTATGTTGGTTTGGAGGACGAATTAGAAGAAACCATGCTCGGTGAAGAAATCGATCTTTCTCTGCTATGGAAGAAGGCAAGAGAAGATAAACAGGGAAACATCTTTGATCCAAAGGTTGCAAAGAAGACAAAATTAATCGTAAGTCTCACTGACTCTGTTCTAAATTTGAAAAACAGAGGTTTTTAATTTTATTTAGACGTCATTCATTTTAATAACCGTTGTTATAAATGAAACACTATGACGGTTTTTATTTACCGCTATTTCAAAAATGATAGGACGTCAGTTTATTTAGAAAATAGACGTTTGGATTGAATTACCACGACAGTTTTGTATTTCTAAGTTAGAAGTTTTGTTTTAAAGTTTAAACTATTTTCATTTTCTCACACAAACTCTTTCTCACTCCCTCTCTATTTCTCTGCAATTGTTTTGTACACTATTTTTTGGAAAAGAATGCATATTTTGGTTTGTACACTATTTTTGGAAAAGAATGCATATTTTGGTTAAGTGTTTTTTCTCTAGATTTGTATTATACGATAGTCTTTTAGATTATCAACATTAGAATGCATAAACAACGACAGTAATCTGTTACTGACTTTTGACATATTTTACCACGTCAGTATTTTCTCAAAACCGTCATCTTCATTTAATTACCACGACGGTGTAGGTTTTTCATTTACGGTCGTTTAATTTTTTCTGTTCAACTTTCATTTACACACAACTTTTTGTTATATGACGGTTTTCTTCCTTACTGACGTTATAATTGTTACACAACAACTGTAGTTTCTTACCGACGTTTGAAATTAAATACTGCGTCAGTTTTTTAAATAATCCGTCATCTTCATTGAATTACCACACTAGTTTATATTTTTGAGTTAGATGTTTTATTTTATCTGTAGTACAATATATTCACTCACTAACATTCTCTCTCTTTCTCTCTTTTAGGATGTTTTGAAAAAATAAGTCTCAGAGGGCACTTTGACTGTCTCTGAGAGCAATGATATTTTGACCTTGGCTTTGGGAACCCTGAGCATGGTGGGAGAGTCAGAGGTATTGGAGCTGGGGTTTCCCCAAGTCAATTCTTCAATTTGTCGAGACAACAGAGAGTAAAATTTGCTGACAAATTGAAGGAAAGTGTCATGGAGGCAGTTAGAGAAGAAACCATGAGGACTGAAGCTAGGGCAAAGGAATCAGTTTTGGAGGTTGTCAGAGCAAAGAGGGAAATTATGTTGAAACAATTCAGTCAACTAATTCCCAATTTTGATCCCCCCAACATGCTCAAAATTCCAATACCCCAATTCCTTTACTGCTTCAAGAGCAAAGCCCAAAAAATCCAATGCCTGACAAAGCAATTTGCTTGGGGGCCACTAATGTGAGACCCCTTGTTTTGGAGGAAGAAAATGCCAAGAATGATGTTGATGCTGCTGAAAAACTGCAAGATGAAATGGTAAAATCTTTGATTGTTGCTTTGTTATGCTTTTTTTTAAAAATTTAAATAGACGTCGCTATTTATCATCACTGATGTTAGGATTTTGAAACAACGACATTATATATTTACCGACATTTTAAATCCATAAGACGTCTACTTTTTCAAAAATCTGTCGTTGTGATTTAAATACCATGACGCTTTTGCTTGTTTATCTTCAGAAAATTTTGCATTTTATTTTACAACTTGTAAATAACGACGGTTTCTATTTACCGTCGTCATAGTCATTTACTACGTCGGTTTTTTTTTTCAGAAACAGTCATCTCTTTTTTTACTAGTACTAAATCGTTTGTTTAATTGTTTTACAAGCCATCTTCACTGCATTTTATTTAGACGATTTTTTTTATAGTTTTGTGACGTTAGAACCTAAACTCAACGACGGTTTCTATTTTACCATCGTCTAAATTCTTTACTATGTCAGTATTTTCAAAATACCGTCGTTTATATTTTAATACCACGACAGTTTTAGTTAGAGTCGTTTATTTTATTTTTAACAAGCTATCTTATATTTCTTTCTTTATTTCTTGAAACAGGATGTCCAAAGCTAGACTTGCCACCTCCTCTGCTAGCCCTATGCCAATTTGTCTAGACCAAGTTGCCTTAGAACGAGACCGTGAAAGTTAACATTCCAGGGGAAGAGTTTGGGTATGAACATGATACCTTCATCTTGCTTGAGGATATTTTACAGCTTGCATCCATGGTTGAGATTAGATCCACAATGATTGCAGTATACATGAGGTAATTCTAAAAATCCAATTTTTATTTTACAATTCCCTTTTGTTTTAAATTAAATTAATTCTCATTTAATTGAATTTCATATATTTTAAGTACCTATTTGACTATTTAAAAAGGCTTATTTATCGTACATGCCCCATGTGCTTTCAAACTTGTCTCAGATTACCAGCTGTGTTTGAAAACGTCCCAAAGTACCCTCTAAGCTTTTAAAACCATCTCAAATTACCCTTCTGTTAGTTTTTTAGCCGTTCCGTTATGGGCGTTGGGTCCCACTCCGTTTTAACCTTTAATCTCTCTTTGAATAAGGGTTTCTCAATTCAAACAAAGGGGAAAATTGGGTGAGAAGGGGAAATAGGAGAAGAGGGCTTAGGGTTTGTGAAAATCTGAGGGTGGGTTCGATTTTGGGAGAAGCTGGAGAAGAAATTAGGGGTTTGGCATTAGAACTCTGAGGTGGAGTTTGAAATTGGGAGATTGTGTAGAAGATTTGGGTTGATGGAAAAAGGAGAGAAGCAACGAGAAGCAAGGCATGGCCAATGGTGTCATTGTGGGAAGTTAGCACGGATGCAGACTTCTTGGACCAGTTCAAACCCAGGGCGGAGATTTCTAATCTGCCTAAAGTCAAAGGTAAGCATGTTTAAGATCAAATTTTCAGTCATTGTTTTGGGCATCACAAATTGATAGAGTTCTTATTGATGAAATTGTCAGTGATTGATGAAATTTTCAGTCATTTTATTAGGAAATTTTTAGTCATTATTCTTTGTTGATACAGGGAAGTGGAGACAAAGGATATAGGTTTGTTCAGTGGTTTGATGCAAAAATGTGTGAGCGTTCAAAGTCTTTGATACATGGTTTGCTGAGGAAGATTGATAGGGTGGAGAAGGAAAATGCAAAGATTTGAGCAAAATAAAAAATGTTGTGGGTTGCTATGTTGCTTTCCTGGTTGGTGGTGTTTGCCATGAAGATAAATTGGGCACTTTGGCAGTAGTTTAGTGGGCACTGTAATTTGAGAACAAATGTTAATGTAATGTAAGGCACTTTGGCAGTAGTTAGGCACTTTGGCAGTAGTTTAGTGGGCAAATTTATTTTGAGAACAAATGCTAATCTAACGTAAGGCACTTTGGCAGTAGTTATGTTAGTGTAATGTAATGTAATGTAATTTGGTGTAATGTAATGTAATGCTAGTTAAGTTTGTTAATTGTTTTTGTTTAGAGGTTACAAGTGGTGACATGAATGTAATGTTAGTTAGTTAAGTAATGTAATGCTAGTTAAGTTTGATCTGTGATATGAATGGTAACTTGTTTAGAGGTTACAAATGGTGACATATTGAATGGTCAATTATCAAATGGTCAATTATCCATAACAGACATCAATAATCCCACGAACCAAATATAAGCACAAACCAAAACAGCTTCCAAAATAGGTTCCAACCATAACAGCCTTAGAAATATAAGCACCAATCAAAACAGGTTCCAAAATACCAAATAGGTTCCTAAATACCAAAACAGGTTCCAAAATAGGTTCCAACCATAACAGCCTTAGGAATATGTGCACAAACCAAAACAGGTTCCAAAATAGGTTCAAACCATAACAGCCTTAGGAATATATGCACAAACCAAAACAAGTTCCAAAACCAAAACAGGTTCCAAAACCAAAATAGGTTCCAAAACCAAAATAGGGTCCAAAACAGGTTCCAACCAAACATTCAAGGATGAAAAAAAATCTTCCACAACATTCAAGTCTTCCACAACATGTCTAGACCATCAAAGTCTTCCACAACATTCAAGGATGAAAAAAAGGATCTTTGACAAAATGGCTCCTCTGTTGATCTTTCATCCTCCTCCTATGTTGTTGTACTCGAGATAGTTTGGCAGGTTAAGATGCTTGAGATGGTTGGGATTGAGAAGCATCAGCTGCTTGAGATGGTTGGGATTGAGAAGCATCAGCTACTTCAGAAGCCTGGGTGAGAAGGCATTTGGGAACTGCTTGCTTGTTTCCTTTGCCTTAATTGCATACTCTGTTGTCCACTACTTGTGTCTCCACCATCTCTCCTTCTTACCTAAAACAAATAATAATTAGAAGTTTCTATGATATGAAATTTTGATTGGTGAAAACATAGTTGAAACCGTGGCACTTACTGCAAGTTTTTTCTTGGCAACTTTCCTCGACCTAGTAGGCTTTATGTGGGGATTTCTAGGTTCCTAATAAGCCAAGTCATCAAGTCAGAAACCAAATCAAATACATTTAAATGTAAAGCAATAAGCTTATATTGACACATACCTTACAACTAATTCGATTATGCCATTCTCCACTGCAATTGCCACACTTTAAAGGGATGCCATACCTAGGAAGCTTATATGGATTAGAAGGTTGTTTAGGTTCATCAACAGCTTGTTTTCTTGTCTTCTTAGGCCTACCAGGCTGCTTGTGGTATTTCAGAGGGAGTAATGCAGGTAAATTAATCTTCATCCACTGATCTTGGCTGGTCATAGGCATAATCATTGGTTCATAGGCTCTCAAATAAGCCTCTTTCTTGTACACTGCATCACAAAAGTCCTCTGGATTCCCATGAAACCAACTTATTGCAGCACAAGCATGCGAACATGGTATTCCATTCAAATCCCAAGCATGGCATGAACAATCGTGGGCATTCAAATCAACAACAAAGTTGCGGCCACTATGGTGCATTACTTCAAACTTATTATGTCCAGCAGCCTTAGGAATGCACCACTAAGCTTTTCCTTTGTTTTTCTCTAATATCTTTCTAATTCTTGGCCCAACTTGTCCATGCCATTTCTCACAGAAAACCCTTATTCCAGCCATCAACAACATTATATACAACCGAATTCTTTCTAGCACAGTCAAAACACGCTTGTCTCTAGCATCCATTATGCTATGGTTGAATGCCTCACATAGGTTGTTCATAAGCATGTCACACTTGGAATCACTCTTGAAATATGCCCTACTCCATTGCGCAGGATCTTTCTCTACAAGCCAATCATGTGCAGGTTTAGACAACTCCAACAACTTTCTCATCTCTGCATGAAACCATGGCACTGTTGTGGCCCTAGCAATTGCTTCCATTTGATGTTTCAAAGCAAGACCTCTATGTTCCATATAGAAGTTTCCATATAGATGTTTCAAACAATGTCTATGCTCTGCATGAGGGAATAGAGCATCCACAGCATCTATTAACCATTTTTGTTTGTCAGTCATAAATACATAACCATGGCTATTTGTTATATTCAGATCACCACTCAATAATTCTAAAAACCACAGCCATGTTGAATTGCTCTCAATCTCTACATATGCATAGGCAAGTGGAAACATTCCGTTGTTTGCATCAACTCCCATTGCAGAAAGCACTTGCCTAGGGTGAGGCCCTTTGACATGACACCCATGCAAGCAAACCACATGCCTACAACCATCTAAAAACCCCTATTGCAGGGTGCAAGACAGATGTAAATTCTCTGAAACCTTGGCCTATCACCTTCCATTTCAGATTTAATGATAACTGTACTTCCCACATTTCTGGTTCTTAACTCATGACAATAATCCCACAATACTTCATATTGTTTACTGTAAGACCCCTCTACAATGTCAACTGCCAAGGCTCTTGCTCTGTACAAAGTTGCTCTAGATGGTCTATAACCATAGTCTTGGTGAACTTGCTCTGCAAAAGAAGAACCAGTCCAATTTGGATTGAGCCTTAACTTCCCTGAATATCTTTCAGCCAACCAGGCAGCAGTGGCATGTATATTTTTAGTCCCCTTACTACAAACATGTGTAGGATTAAAGGTTTTCACCTGCAGGTAAGTGCTACCACTAACACTTGAAGCATGGATAACAAAAAGACAGCCCTCTTCACATACTACTCTTATTTTGTTACGGTCATTATTCATAAATATCAACTCCCTTCCACAATTAATGGAGTATATCCTCACAGCTTTTCTAAACAACTCGGCAGTTGCAAACTTTAAACCTATTTTGAAACCTGGGTTTGCCATATCAATTTCAGGTCTGAAATCTTCACCTTTTGGCATCCTATTCTTCTTCCTTCTTACTTCACCTACTGCATCATCTTCACTTGAAGAGCTATTTGGGCAGGTAAGTGTAGGTGACTCTTCTCCATTGTCTGACTCATCATTTTCCTCTGCATTAGGATCATTGTCAATTCAACTATGATCCACACAACCATTAAACCACTTATCATCATTCTTCAATAAGTCAATCTCTTCATCACTCTGTGCATAGTCACTGTCTTCAAAGTCTGGATCACTGCTATCATCATCCTCAGAACAAGAATATTCTTGATCACTGCTATCATTCCCCACTTGGCTTGAAGTCAACCTCACTACCTTCAAGTACAAAACTATCACCCTGCTATTGCTTTTAGGTACCATGCTCATACAAGCTAAAAGCGTACTATCAGATATTATTTGAATGAGTCTACTAGTTCCAAACTCTTCACCATAAAAACTCACATCATACCCATCGTCATATCCCAAATCTTTAGCCATTCCAAATAGCTCTAACATGGACATATAGTCAACCTCACAGTAATCAAACCAACTGACTTCACCACCCAAATAAGACCATTGACTGTCCTTTCTATTTTTAACTAGTTTACCTCTATGGAAAAACTTAAATGTGACAACCTCATCAGCATCTTTATCTGCGTAAGAGGAAGATTCACTTAACAAATGGAAAAAAACACACAAAGAGAAAACAAGGACCACACAAGGATAATACAAGGAACACCCAAGGACCACATAAGGTATATTGGGGCCAGCACAGAGTAAAAAAGTATATGAAAAAACAAAAAAAAATCTGGCAACACACCAAACTAGGAACATGCAAGGACCACACAACGACCATACCAAGACCACCACAGAGCCAAAAAGTATACAAAAAACAAAAACAAAATCCTAACAACAGTTCAATGCACATGCCAAAATCAAGAAAATCGAGTAAGAATGGGTCCACTTACATATGGGTTGAAAACCTCCAGATTCTCTAAGCACCACCATCTTCACACTTTCTAGCCTTAAAGTCTAACGCCAAACCCCTAATTTCTTCTCCAGCTTCTCCCAAAATCGAACCCACCCTTTCACAAACCCTAAGCCCTCTTCTCCTATTTCCCCTTCTCACCCAATTTCCCCCTTTGTTTGAATTGAGAAACCCTTATTCGAAGAGAGTTTAAAGGTTAAAATGGAGTGGGACCCAAAGCTCGTAACAGAACAGCTAAAAAACTGACGGAAGCGGTAACGTGAGACGGTTTTTAAAAGGTTAGAGGGTACTTTGAGACGTTTTCAAACACAAGTGGTAATCTGAGACAAGTTTGAAAGCACAGGGAGCATGTACATAAATAAGCCATTTAAAAATGGCAAATATGGTAAGCCTTGTTGGCCTCGTCGACCCTAAACAAGCTAGCGCTCAATCTGGATCGTTAACTTACAAATCCAAACATCTGTCAGACCGCCTGGAGACGACAAATGGGGACCAATTTTTCTTCATGCCTTATAATCCAGGGTTAGTCCCCTTAACTATTTAACCTATTTTCTTTGTAATTTTTCTTGGCACCTAACTATTTAACCTACATGGATTTATTATGTGTAGGGGTCATTGGGTGTTGATTATTGTGAGGCCAGCTAAGGAGATGGTATATTATATGGATTCATTGCCAAACCGCTCGGTTGACGAGTGCATGAGAAATATAGTGAATACGTAAGTTGATTTACTACATTCTAATGTGTGTTAGTAGGCTAAAATATTTGTAATTAACACTTTTTGTTGTCTTGAAATAGTGCAATCAAAATGTATAACTCTCACGTAGGCAAACAATCATCATGTAAATCAGCCATATGGAAAACTCTACACAACACTCCTTGACAACCAACAAATGTAGAGTGTGGCTACTACCTGATGTGTTTCATGAGAGATATAATTCATGATCCAGACCTAGCATTTTAGAAGAAGGTGAAAAACATAATTTAAGATTTAATTTCTTTTTTTAATACTACGACTTTTTTTCAATAACCGTCATTTTTATTCCAATAACACGTTGATTTTTGTCTTATTTTTGCAGTTTAACAAGAAAAAAGAACCAGCCAAGTACATATAAGTAGACATTGATGAAGTGAGGCTGGAATGGGCAGAATTTGTTACAAAGCAAATAGAGAATTTGACATAATTTTTATTAACAATGTTTAGGGTTTATTAACAATGTACATAATTTTTTTGTAATTATTGAACTAAATTATATGAAAGACTATGAGAGTAATTCATAAAAGCTAAATTTAAATCCTAAAAACCGATGTCTCATTTTTCTTAACACGTCTCATTATTACAAATCACCATTGTCTTATGATAGATGGAAATAAAACATCGATGGCAAATTTTAAAAATGACATGTACCTGAAAAAACACAACGGTTTATGTATAAAACTGAAGTCAACAATTTATTTTTACGGAAAGCAATAATCTAGTTTTAAAATACTAAAATATTTTGTACCGAAATACCACGACCGTTAAAAACATTAGGTAGATGTCTTAAATAACTACAACAGCGGTAAATTTACGAAAGGAGGACGTTGTAGGCCTTAAACAACGTCGGTTACTACTCGAAAGACGATGTTGTTAATGTAACCCACGGCAGTTATTCAAAACATATAGACATTTTAAGCATTAAAGATGACGGTTAGTTCATAACAAGCGAAATTGTGCACGATAAAAAATGTCGGTGCTTAAACTACCGACGTTTAAATGAACTTGGACGACGTTTGACGTTGTTTAACGCCGTTGTAAATGCATGCAACGTCAGTTATATACACGTGTCATTTCATATTAATGTGACTTTTATATTGTATTGAATTCCTAATACACATAATAAATTCAAAAAAAAAAATCAAAAATAAACCAACAAATACTATGCACTCATTGAGACAATGTCTTCCCCCTAATGGTTTGAAACATGAAATTTTAGTTTTCAAAATTACAAGTGATAACAAAAGTCAAAAAAATTTAGAGACAAAGCACAATAGTCCTTATACTTTCATAACATAACCCTAAGGTTTATGTGATCCATTGGTGGCCATAAATACAAATAAATGAAATCCTAATTTTTAGCCTACTAATATAGAAGGCCTTGTTGTAAGGAGTCCATAGCAATTTTTGGTTTATTTTTCTCATACTTATGTATTTTTTTTTTTATAATTATTGTAAAATTTAGGGTTTAAGCTTTGGGGTTTAGGGTTTAGGGTTTAGGGTATATTGAAACGATGCCGGTTTTCTCTCCACAGTTTTTGGTCAATTACGCTCGTTCGAAGCCCTGGAAAACCAAAGCACACCTAATTATTTAATATTTAAGACGTCGGTTTTTTTAAGAAACAGCATGAAAACAATTTACTCAGCGTTTCCTTTAAGATACCTACATAGTAAATATTTACAACGTCGTTACATTTAATAAACCATCGTGGTAGGCCTTTATTAAATGTCGTCAGGTATGTATTTTCCGTTGTCTTTAAAAAACGCGGTCCTGTGAAATTTTTCACCGCGATCTAAAATTTTCAGAATTCCCCTTAACCCTAAAATATTTTGTTCTCTCTCTTCAACATAAATTTGTCTTAAAGTTTTCCCTCTCTCTCAAAGCATTGGTATTCTCTGAGTTCTCTCTCAACCATTGGTTATATTCTCTGAGTATCTCTCTCAATATCCATGTAAGTACAAACCC